>NC_088794.1:129106345-129406345 GCF_011386835.1 Chrysemys picta bellii
TGTTATAGTTAATTCACTGCTAACTTTTTGTTAAGCTCTTTGCCTCTTATCAACAAAACCTTTAATTGATATTTAAAAATTATTTTTGGATTAACTGGAAGTATTGAAATTAGTACTTTTGTTCACATTTGTATTTCGAATATGTCCTTGTTTGATACAGCCAGATTTTACAGCTAACAGGACATCTCCATGTGCCAATGTAAAGCTCAGAAAGAATTTTTTAAATGGAATTTGTTCTGAGGCTGCTTGGCTTAACTTCTGGGTTCAGAGCTGGGAAGAGGATAGTTTAGCAGTTGTATAAGATTTTGGAAGAAGTGTACAGTAATAACCATTGCAACAAATGCTTAGCATCTTTTCTATCTGTCCCTATCAGACACACACGGGTCCGAGAAATGTTTAAAATAATGCTTACATGAGGTAATAATAAAATACTTAAAATTTGATTTCATGATCTAAGGAACTCCTATGTATTTCTACGTATATTTCAGCAATACAATGTGCTGAAAATTGCCACAGCTGACTTGGATCCAGAGACAGTTATATTAACACTTTCCTCATCTTTGTGCTTGGATTAAGCACTAGAAGTAAATTTGATGGACAAGATCACATTCTGTCCAGTGATGAATAACAATAATAATGTGCAAAGCCTGTGTTCTCCTATTTGGAAATCTTTTGCAGAAGAGCTGTTCAGCTGACCTCAATCTTGTCCCTCATAAAAATGAACAAAATCCTGAAATTTAGATGCCAAAATAAATGACTTTTTGATTGTAAAAAAATCAAGAAAACACACCTTTTAGCCTGTCCTGAAAATTATATTAAAAGAATAATTTGTGAAGCAGATATATGCAGTGCATATAAACTGACACATACCATGCTTAAAATAAGGAACTGTAAGCCTGACAATATATAATATACGATACACACACATACACCCTCTATACACACCTACATAATATATATATTGCACCTGTATACCACGGTGGTAAGCACGCCAGAAATATATCATTATACACATGCAAACACACATACTTGTTCTATATATTTGCATCTAAAATACTGCATATTAATTTCATATCTTTCATATTAAATTTCATGTGAAATACCTACTTTTCTATGCTAGTACTAAAAATACAAACATAGAGCAGCATGGCTTACTTTTCAAGAAATGTTTAAATAACTCTATACACATCTCCTTTGTCTTTACTTCCCTGATTCTCTGTGTGTTAAACTAACAGATTTTTTCAGTAGGCACTTGTACAATTTTAAACATATTTCTCCCCTCGAAAAGCCACTTCATCGAAATAAAATCTGAAGATAGCTGCACCTTTTCTATCCAGTGCAATGTTTAAAGAACTTAATGGCCTCTCTGTATTTTTAATGGTTGGGATATTACATAGCTAACAAACAATTTCAGAATTAAGTTACCACAGTTAGGAATTAGAAGCAGGTGGCACAATAATGGTGCTTTTTCATTTCATTTATTAGAAGAGGGGAAAAAAAAACCCAACAACGTAGAGCTTCATTTATTTTCATCAGCTCCACAATAAGAGCCTGGCAATTTGCAACACCAGAATCATTTCAAGCACACATCACTCATTTCTTTAGTTTTAAAAGCTTCTTTGTGTTCCACCAAAATTTAAAAAGATAATTTATTTCCAGTTTAAAGTCCAATATGGTCTGTGCATCCTGGATGCTTATTAACACTATGTTGGCTTTCCTGGTAAGCAGATGGAGTGTCAGTTTCACTGCTGGGTAATCCCCAAGGCGTGTGTGTGTATGTGTGCACGTGTGTGTGTTAAACACTCACAGACAAGGTCTTAACAGCATCACCCCCAAGCCAATTTCATTCTCAAAGTTTGCCTTGAGTTCTGGTTCATCAGCAAAACGGAGGGAACCTAGGTGCTAGTGCTTCAAGTCCCACCATGTCCAGTATATAATAAAGTACGTACTAAACAAAGTGTTTTGGCTAATGTACCATTTAGTTAAGTTGCCTCTCCTCCCTAAACCTCTGATCATTCAACCTGCCTTATTTTTGCAGCATCTCTTATTAGCTGTTCTCTTTGCATAGGCGAGAAGCTGAGTGACCCTGGCACACCCTCTAGTGCTGAAGCTGGGGAAGTGTCCCTCTTTCCCTAGCCCCACCTCAACTGCACTATGCTGAACAAGAGACAAAGCTGGAGGGAGAGGCAAGGTGCAAAGGCAAGAGCATGTTCTATAATCACTCTTCTTTGCGTTGTTTCTTTAAACACTGTGCAGTGAACATGATTTCTCTGCACTTTGCAAAGAGCCATTCTGCTTTCTCTCTGGTGACTCAAGCGCCTCCTGCAAACCCAGGGGGCTCCATACACAGTGTTGGCTGCTATGAGCCAAAGCCCAGGGGTCACTTTGTTAGTGCCTGCATCGATGTGACAATTTTACATGGCTTCCAGACCCATTATTCCTTCTTGTTCCTGTGACAGAAGAAAGGTGTTTACAATGTGTGAACTTGCCTTGACTTCAGTATGCGTGGGGCTGGGTTCAGCAGCGCTGAATGAGAACGTGAAGGAAATGTGGGTAATAGCCCATTGCTGGGAGTGATTATTTACCTTGCGTACATCCCTGTGTAAAACAGGCAGGAACACACAATCCCTGAGACTTGGGGCCTTATTCTCATTTACAGTAAGGCCCCTTTACGCTGCCAGACTGCCCTACAGCCTAGTGATGAATTCAGTGATCCAACAGTGCCTGCTGCCACAAGGTCTTAGCTTTACTCGTGCTAGCAGGATTCTTTCTTTTTACCTCCCTCAGATATCTCCCCCCACCTTTTTTCCTATATAGTAGAAATTCCAGTTCAAAATTTTTAATTTGTTCCTATTAGTTACAGCTGGCAGCTTGGGTGCGGAACAGAGCGTTGGATTTATTAGTCTGTTTAATAAAATTTATTTATATTGAGCACACAAAAGGTGCCCTGCAAATAAATAAGACAGATGTGTTCCCTGCCCTGAGGAGCATACAGTCTGCATATAAGACGAGATGAAACAAGTGAGAGCAGCAAACAGTATGGGGGCAGAAGAAGAAAGTGGCACAGGAGTTATTACAAATATAATGCTGATGACGCATGCTCTGGTCCTGCAATCGGCTGCACATGGATGCAACCACTGTGCCCTTGTGGGGTCCGGCTGAGGTCAGTGGGGCTTTGTGTGGATGGAAGAATGTGCCCATGCCATCAGTTGCAGATGGGCCCGAAGTAGATGTGTTGTGCGTGTGTTTTTAAGTGTAGGTATGCACATGCCATTGACCACTTCTGGATCGATTGTCCTTTAGCTCACGCCTTAGTGCTTTTGATGCAGAGGAAACTGAGTTCTACTTCTACTGTTGCTGCAAAGCTCTGATTGTCACTGTGCTGTATGCTATGGCCAGTCACGGAGGCCTTGGTGGCTATATATTTGTTACAATATATTGCAAATACATTCTCATTGGCACATTCTGTTATGACACACTATTTACTTTGGTCAAAGATTTCAACTCTTTCTGAGTGACTTTCATCACTGTAGGAATTTCACAAGTAAATCACTGGCCTCCATGTTTGATAGTCTCTACTATAGAGATTTTCCATTTAACATCCACACGTATTTAAATCAGTCTGGGCAAACTTCAAAAAGTCTGGAGTATGGGATCGGATAAGTACCTACAGGTTTGGGTGCTTAGCTGAACTAGCCAAACACCTGGAAAATGTGGCGGGAATAATACTGTAACTGCCCCGATTGCAGCATGTCGCTGCATCTGCTATGGTACATCCATCCCCTATACATCTGCATCAATGCCTACCTAGCATGCTAAGTTTACCCTGCACTCAGAGGCAAGTGCTGTAGGTGCTCCATGCAGTAGGCTCTTCAGGCACCAGCCATCAGTTCCAAGAACATTTCAGATGAGAAAGAGGGTTCCTTTACGAGGGCTGCTGGTACAAAAATTGCAAGTACTCTCCACACAGTACCTTTAATGGTGATAAATTAAAATGATAAACCCAACAGTTCCCATCCCAGTCCCTGGGGCCAATACAATCCAGGGGTGTAAAAGGTAACAATGACTTAGTGTAACTCTTCTGCAGTGCCCTCTTATCTCCAGGATGCAGCCCTGTATCTTCCTGCTGTGGCTACCACTGCCCCCTGCCAGCAACAGGTGTGTCTCCGTACAGCTCTCAGGCCCTATAGCTCCAGCTCTCAGGCCACCTGCTATCCTGTTTTCCATCCTCAGCCAGCTGCTTCTAGCCTGTTGCTCCTGCACCACCACTTTTGCATTGGCAAGCATCACACGTGTTAAGTCCCCCTGCCTTCTTGCTGGAGTATGCTTTGGGGTTTAAGATGACAATCTGAAGCCAGGATCAGAATGGATTTCCTCACTCATGATGCAGCACTGTGCTATTTGTTAAGGGTATAATGGAGGGCTGTCAACTTCTTTCAAAGTGTCAGCAGCAACATTAGCCATAGGTAGTGAAAAGACACTATAGTACAGTGGTTCTCAACCAGGGGTCTGGGGGCCCTGAGGGGCCACAAGCAGGTTTCAGGGGGTCTGCCAAGCAGGACCAGCATTAGAGCTGCTGGGGCCCAGGGCAGAAAGCTGAAGCTCCACTACATGGGGCTGAAGCTTGGGGCCCTGAGCCCTGCCACCTAGGGCTGAAGCGGAATCCTGAGCACTGTAGCTTCTCAGGGGCCCCACACAATTGCCCTGCTTGCTACCCCCGAATGCCGACCCTGGCTTTTGTATGCAAAACACCAGTTATGGCACAGGTGGGCCATGGAGTTTTTGTAGCATGTTGGGCACGGGGGTCTCAGAAAGAAAAAGGTTGAGAACTCCTGCTCTAATAGATGAGGAGGGATGGTCCAGTAGTTAGGCCCCTAGGCTAGAGCTTAAGTAGAGCTAGGTTCAAGTCCCTGCTCCACCACAGACATCCTGTGTGAAGTTGGGCAAGTCACTGAGCCTATCTTGCCTCTGTTCCCCATCTGTAAAATGAGGTTGATAGTGCTTCCCACCTCACTGGGTTGTGAAGATAAATGCATTAAACATTTGGAGGGACTCAGATAATATGCTAATGAGGCCCATCAGTACCTTAGACAGACAGGCCAATAATCTAAGATAGCATGGTAATTCCTCATAGGCATTGGCAGATGGGTAGATTTAGCTACATTCTGTAGTAGTTAGGCACAATAGTTATAGGAATATGATAAAAGGAATTATTTTGGGGAAGTTCTCTGGCCTGTGTTATACAGAAGGTCAGGTCAGACTAGATGAACACAATGGTCCCTTCTAGCCTTGGAATCTATGAATGTATCACCAGTGAAATTAACAGCAGAGATGAACTTGGCCGCAAATGTTTACACAGCCATTCTGTACCTATAAGTAATAAACAGATATTTCAAAAGACTAGGTGCTTTTATTTTGTGGAGGACAAAGCTACAGTTCCAATATTGGCCTGGATTTTGAATTGTCATAATGCCATTGTTTTAATGGAAGCAAGCGTTAATTAGTAGTTAGACAATGGGATAGAAAACAGAACTTCTGGGCTCCGTTACCCACATTGCCACCTTAAACAAACCCCAATTCTGCAACTGCCTGGGCAGATCATTGCACCCCCAGGGAGCCCCACTGAGGTTAATGGGGCTTACAAAGGGGGCTACCTACAGAGATTATCAGATCAATAATTACTATAGGTGAAATCCTGGCCCCATGGAATTCAATGGGGCCAAGATTAATTTCACTCCATGTGCTTAAATTTTACCTTCTTGTACAATGGAAAGCTCAGTTAATTAGGGCTGGGGTCTGCAAACAATACTCACCTTAAGTCATTCCTGGAACTGCTCACAGAGTAAGGATCTATTCAGGCCAAGTTATACTGGCAAAATTTAGCTCTTAAGGTATACAAGGCAGTTCAAAATGAAAGATTTTCCTGGGGTCTGTTAGCCAAAGAATATCCAGAATCAAGGTTTACAAATGAAGTTATTTTAAGAACTCTCACATTGGTTATCACCATTTAGTCATCACCAAATTAGAATGACCATTAAAACATTGTTAACACAGTGAAGTGAAAGAAAACAATAACTAACCCTTTACCCTACACTAGCTCTTTTTATTATTTTATTATCTCATATCCCAAGAAACAAGATTTCTCTTAGCCACTTGCTTTTTATATCACCTCTCCAGGAAAAGATGGGCCCAGTTGTGGTCTGGGTGGAGCAATAACTCTAGTCCTCCCTAGACACTCCCTTATATAAATGGAAAGTCAAGCAACACCTGCCCCTAAAGGGAGCTTTATGTAGTTTTTTTAGGTATACCATTCCCCAAACACACTCTTAGCTTCCCTCTCTAGGGAAGTTCTACTAGAGCATCTGAACTTTTTCTTTGTCTGAGGTAAGATATTAAGTGCTGTAACTTATTCAAGTATAAAGTGTTATTGTTACAGTATTTGCTTATGTGTTTAAGTGAAGGATTTAATATTTCTTCCGGAGTAGCAGTGATGAAGTAATTCTTGGCACCAGAAGTGTTTTCTTTTGATAGATGATAGACTTGTTGTTTGTAACTAGAAAATATTTCCTTTCTGGTCAGTGTTTAAATTTTCTTTCTCAGGGTAATGGGTAAGGGGCTAGGGGTTCTGTTATAGATTTGTCTGTGGAAGCTGATGCACACTGAGGCCACTCAAAGGGGTTAATTTTATTTAAGCATTCAGAAATTAATATCTAATTAAACTTTGAAATGGAATGTTAAAAGCAGTGGGTGACAGACTGTCTGTAGGCGTGTCCCCTGAGGTGCTCCCTATTTCGTGCTAACAGTCTCTTCTTTGCCTGTACACTGCCTGGCTCTAGCCAATACCCTCACTATCACAACACTTAATTCACTCACAATAATTTTTTTTAAATCTCTGCTCAGTTCTTACCCTGTTCAAACTCTCAATTGTTGCATCTCTGCTTGTGGTGTGTGAGACTAGGGAGATGTATCTCTTGCTATTCCATCTGAGCAGATGCTTTAAAGTAGCAAGATAGGAACTTGGACAAAAGCAAGGTGATTCAGAGGTAAAGCAGCCACTCCAGAATTAACTTAAGCTGTCATGAGATGGACTTCTAGGAGTCACAGAATACTATACGATGCCACCTATCATATATCTAGAAATACCTAGACCTAATGGAGTGAGTTAAAGACAGAGTGACAGCCTAAACTCTGATTTCCTTTTGGTATCTTATGTTGAAACCCAGTGCTTAATACTACTTTTTGATACAGATCCTATCTACCTCTGTGATAGGCACTTTCAAAATGCCTATGGGTGAATAAACGGCTGTGCAGAGCTGTATCTTGTAAAATCATTTGGGTCTCAATCCTGCGAGGGACTCAATGTGGGCTGGCTCCTATTAAAGCTAATGGGGATCTGCATATATGAGTCTGCCAGCCTGGAGTCACTTGCAGGACTGTGGCCTTAGTGAGCTCATGTTAATCACAAGTGCCTATGACATTTCCCTTATTGCAATTTGATCGTACATGTTCCGTCACCAGTGGTGAGTTCCTTAATTTTTCTTTGGCACTTGATAATTGCATCAGTATTGTTTCCATTTGCTTGTGTTTTGTTTTAAACTGTGCTCTATATGATATCATGAGGAAAATCACAGGCACATAAAGAATACTGTAGGGATAACAATGAAAGGGTGGCCACAAGAGCTGCTTTGACATCAGGCCAGAGGATTCCAAAGTGAAGCTGAGAAATGATATCCTAATGTTAGATCGGCAAATAAAGCGCTTTTGATTCTGGCAGAAATGAACCTCAGAGGCATTAGGAAGCATGACAGAATAAGGCAATGAGAAGCTCAGAATATGAATTTTGTTACCTTTTGAAGAGAGGGGAATTCATTTCAGTTAACAGAATGGACCAGGATGCTGCTTGCAATCATCACTATGAGTTAAAAGCGTGTTCTTTTCTATTAAAACAGTGTCATGAGACAGCCTTTAGGATTAGGAAAGTTCACCCAGTACTAGTGCTCTGTTCAGCTAACCACTAAGTGTTTTATGATGCAAAACAGACACTGATGTGAGTCTTTTATATAAGGGACAGGACTGGATAATTCTGTTTTAACATATACACACAATGGCCTGTTAATTACAGCGTATACCACTAGCTATCCTGCTAATGGAGAGTCTCTCGTACCCCAGGCCATTAGGAGATTGTGCTTCAGGCAGAGATCTGCATTCTCTCCTGGTGTTTATATGAAGTTCCAAGTTGCTCAGGGAAGTCCTAGCTGGCCATAGGTTTGTTACGAAGTTCAGAAAAAAAAAAGAAATCATGTGAATTTACTCTTTATGAACGGTCTTATTGACAACCCTGCATAATGAAGTCCTCTCTCCACAAAGTAGGTACAGCGTTAGGCAGCAGCAGTGCTACTCTGCAGTGTGCCTTGCCTTTTGACATGGGGAACAGCCTTTAGAGATGAGAGGGTAATTCACTCATTGCCAGCTAAGGGTTTGTCTCCACAGAGTTATTCAGGAACAGCTCCATGTGTAGATGATATTCCGGAATAAGAGCGCCTTGTTCCTGTTTAGTTTAACCCAGTGACCTACAATAGGAAGGAGAGTTTCTATCTCCTTGAGCCATCCAGTCCCTTTGGTTTTTGGACAGTAGTATAAAAAAACCACCACCCTCCCCTTTCTTTCCATTAACGGGCCCTCCTGGTCCACAGACCTAGAACAATGTGAGCTGGTTCGTTCTGGTGTCATCCTCTAGTCAGGATGCAGTATCCATACTGTGTAATGACATGAGATTCCATTTGCAGGGAGTCTCCTGTTGAATGCATAATGAAAATAATAAGCATTAGTGCCCTGCATCATAAAGACACTTTTGGAGCTTTTGTAGTGCATTGTGTTAATATCACTTTGGATCTGAATAATAACAATATGAAGCATTTATAGAATAGATTTCATTCCACTACACAAGTTCAGCATCATCTTTTTGCTCCCCCTGCAGAGAGAGATGACACTGAAATGTTGTAACAGGGAATTGTAAGTTAAGCTTGAAGTACGCTGGCAAAGTGGTGTGGCAGCCAGCGCAATCCCCACCTACAATATACCTGGCCATTAGTTTATTTTCATAGACTACAAATTCATACCTTAACTTTCTAAAATATATATTAGCCATTGTTTATCATTTAATGCATAAAGAACTAAAACATCACAATAGCAAGAGGTAGATTTAGCTGGTGCCAAGTTTGGCACATACCGCCTGGTCCCCACTTATGCTAAACAAATTTGGCTGAGGAACACCCCTGACTCTGGAGCTGGTGAACGTCTCCTACCCTCCTTGGCTACCTAAGTCTCCTACTCTTCTTCCTCAGCTGGTAAGTGCTTAGATACGACAGTGGTAGTAGTAGAAAGTCCTTGGAATAGATATTGCCGCCTCTTCCTGGTGGCACCAATCTCTTCCCCTCCAGTGATGATTGAAAGAGCCCCCCCCCTGTTGATCAGTTCTTGTCTCCAGTAATTGTGGATCTCCTCTCCTTGTCCTCTCTGGATCCTGTGCCATCTTTCTGCTTTACAGCTTCCCATTGGGTCTTTTTAAAGTAATTGTTTCCTCTAGAGCCTTCTGAAGCTATCAAAATCTGTACACTGCAGGCACTAATTTGAGGGCTTTGCTGATAAAATACCCATTAAAATATTGCTATTACTTTAATGGTCATTCTCAAAAGGTCCAAAAAATCGGAAGCAAAAGCAGAATTTACATTGGTCAAGAGTAAAGGATATAATTACTACAGAAATCTTCAAGAATAAGTTATATAAAAGTCATGAAACAGGAAAAATTTACTTTTACACATCAACTTCAGGCTGAAAAGCCTGGTTAAGTTACTTTTATCAGAAGAGAGGGAATACTTTATACTCATATCCTCTCTAGCGGTGAATATACTATTGACTATATTGCAGTCAATGTAGTCAGTGTGGTGATGAGATACTGTGATTTTCAGAAGCCTTCATTAGGTTTGCAGTGAAATGCCATATTCTCATATTAGTCATCTTCACTGCTTTATATGTTAGGAGATGCATTTCAAACTGTTTTTAAAGTACATTATTATTCTGCTGTTCACCAAAATAGACCAATATACATTATAATATGTTTACAAAGCGGCAGTCTTACAAATTCAACATTTTAAAGCTTACATTCCATTCCAAGATCACTACAAAATTGTTTCAAATGGCTGTGCTTACTTTTTAGAGCAAGTATTTTTAAATGAAAAGGTTGATGGCTGCAATTTGATTATTAACAAGTGAAAGAACACAGATAGGAATGGATATTAAATTCAGCATGTTGATATTCCATGGAGAATGAAAAATGGTTAGTGGACAGTTTTAGTGTATTGCCAGTGAGTACTGTGTCATAAAAACTGCAGAACTCACTTTTTTATTTATTTCATTATGGTAGGCGTAGTTATTTTAATGCTCTCTAGGACCCTGTCCTTACCAAGAAAATTAACCATTTTAATAGTGGGTATCAAACTGCTTCCTCCTTGTCCCTCTCAAGTGGATGTAGACAAGGTCAACAGAGTTTGACACCTTCTGTAACAAAATGTGCCAGATACCCATTCCACCAGGTATGTAGCATGCTTTGCTATAATACATGTAGAACTCTTGACCTTGTATACCACAGAAGGGCAATTGTTTTCAATAAACATGGAAGGGAGGGAGATTGGAGCAGTTCTGTATACCTATTCTCACTAGCTACTCATTTCCTAGTGTAGACACCATCAGAATCTCTACATGCACTTTCAGTGAGTAGCAGCCACACTTTGGCAAAGAGCAAAGTTGATTGATCCTTGCTTCCTCATTTGCTATTCATGTATTAATTCATTAAATGCCTCAAGTAGATGTCTGTACACATGGTATGGAAACTCAACTAGCAACAACAGATCTTACAAATAGGGCTCTTAGGAGGTGAGATAATTGCCAAATGGCATTGCCAGCAGATTGAGGGAAGGGATTATTCCCCTCTATTTGGCTCTGGTGAGGCCACATCTGGAGTATTGCATCCAGTTTTGGGACCCCCACTACAGAAAGGATATGGACAAATTGGAGAAAGTCCAGTGGAGGGCAATGAAAATGATTAGGGGGCTGGGGCACATGACTTACGAGGAGAGGCTGAGGGAACTGGGCTTATTTAGTCTGTAGAAGAGAAGACTGAGGGGGGATTTGTTAGCAACCTTCAACTACCTGAAGGGGGGTTCCAAACAGGATGGAGCTAGGCAGTTCCCAGTGGCGGCAGATGACAGAACAAGGAGCAATGGTCTCAAGTTTCAATGAGGGAGGTCTAGGTTGGATATTAGGAAAAACTATTTCATTAGGAGGGTGGTGAAGCACTGGAATGGGTTAGCTAGGGAGGTGGTGGAATCTCCATTCTTAGAGGTTTTTAAGGCCCAGTTTACAAAGCCGTGGGTGGGATGATTTAGTTGGGGTTGGTCCTGCTTTGAGCAGGGGGTTAGAGTAGATGACCTCCTGAGGTCTCTTCCAACCCTAATCTTCTATGATTCTATGAAAACATGAATTTTCTGAATTGTGCCAACATCAGTTTTAGTTAAAACTAAATGTCCACAACATAAAAGCTACCACTATAGTTGGCAACAAGAGGCTTCCATGTGTTGGCAGTCTCATCTGAGAGGCTAAGGACGTAATGGATGTTGAGAGGAGACTGATCACAACTACAATAGGTCTCTCCAGGTAAGGGATGGTACAGTATGGGGAAGGTCTTCAAATTTTTATGCCTATTCTATTGCTTGATAGAGGACTGTCAATCCAGCACCTTTCTAGCACTAAAGTCACTTAGAGTTTAAAAGAAATTTTTTTTTTAAAGAGAAAAGATAATTTGGCTTTATATAAGAGATTAAATTATTCATATACAATTAGATTAAATGATTTTATTGAAATACTTTTCTGGAACTACCTGGATAAATTGGTTTATTAAAGTGAATTACATTGCTCATGTGAAAGGTGCTATGCCTGACAGTGTTGCAAACTGAAATCTTCTGTTCTTGTAGAAAACCTTTGCAAGCAACCCCCAATGCCTCAACAATGGACCTGAACCCTGATTTTAGGAATGAGAGAGTACTTCACTCTCCAATCTGATCAGTTCCTGGCTTCATTGCTGAATCTGCCAACAAGTGTGATGACCAATGCCCATTGTGACAGTTGTTTTTGGGAAGGGAGACATCTGTCTGCATAGAAAGTGGACGGGGATCACTAACTCATTTCACAGAGCCCACCAAAGAATCATCAGATTGTAACAATTTCTGGTCATTACTGGCTTAGTTCAGGTATGAATTAATGTCCAGCAATTAAGACTCCATATCGCGTTACCAATCACCTGAGCCAGAAACATGTCATTCTGTATTAAATGAAAAAGTTTCCAATCCCTAACAGATGGGTATCCTTCATCAAGCGCCTCCTACCTCTATATATAGTTCATGTGTTTTGAAGTGTAATTTTAAACATAAAAAGTGCTCCCTGCTGGACCCCAAAACAAACTAGTATTCCTGAAAAGAATGATCAGCATGTTATGTGAGTTTCATATTGAGCACAAGACATTTGCAAACCTCTCATCTGTCTGTTCCAGTATAGATGTCCAATTTTTCAATGTAAGGACCACCTCAACCGAGTTCCCTTCCTCAGCCAACTCCTTTCCCAGCATCCTATTTCCTTGCTGCTTGGTTCTTTAAATTTTTCCTTCATCTGCTAGGCTATAAACCCAGTCCATCTGAAGCAGCAGATCCCCACACAAATTATGCCAATTAAACAAAATATAGCCACAGAACCCTTTTAAAAAATTGACATGGACAATGTTTAGGCATTTAAAGAATGACAGGAATAAGTATGTTCTTCAGTGAGTGGGCAGGCAGTTATATTAACTCTTGACAGTCTACCTAATGTAACATATTTGCAGGGCAAAGCCATTAGCAGTTCAATGTTTCTTTAATTTCTGCGCAGAAGCCTCAATTTTTTTTGTCAGATCGCATTTTGCAACACAATATCAGTCTTGCCATATCCATGATTTAGACGGGCTGCAGTGATTCTACAGTAATTATGTCAAAAAAATGAAATATTTCAAAATGTGATTGACAGGTTGATTACAATAATGCATGTGATTAAACTCAGGGTGTGCTTGTGTAATGAAGGAGAGAATGTCAGTGGTAATTAACTGCATTTTTGTTAAATTTTGTTGAGCATTTCTTACTCTTAGGTTGAAGTATATTGTAACCAATGGGCCCACCTAGTGGTGGGGCTAGGTACAGTTTCTTAGAAAAAAGCGGTGCCATTTAAGACTGAGGGAAACAGTTTTTATGTAAATTGTAGATTTTTATTGACATATTATGTAAATTGTATGTAAATTAGCCAGAAGTATGCTGTAGAGCAGTGTAACAGGAAGGACTGATTGTTCGGTTTGAGTACAGGAGAGCAGCAAGAAGTGTTGCTGTTCTCCTGGCAGTTCTGCTTAAGGTCTGCCAGGGGCCAGTAAAGTTGGGATTCCAATAGCAACAGGTATAATATTACCATCAAGGTGAATGTTTTTGACATCCTATGGGTAATATCAGGAAATTCTTAAATGGAAGATGACTTTTTCACTAAATGGAAAGTTTGCATGGTCAGCCAGTCTGCCAAACATGCTATTTGGTTGTATATTGTATTGTGCATCTATGCTGCATCCATCTACCCTTCAGCTGTTTTTCTTCTTGGATAGTAAGCTCTTTGGGACAGGGACTATCCTAGCTTTTATCAAGCAGTCTGATAATACTGTGATGAGATTTTTGAACACAACTATGTGTCCTGCCACAGTGCTAGGGGTATTATATAACACAGAATCAAAATAAAGATGGGTCTTGTGTGCCCTCCTCTATCTGCCAATGATTAATCGCCTTGCTTTCTTGTTTACTTCTCTCACCGTGGTTGCTGTGCTTTTCCATATGTGCTCCCGACAACTGGAACATCCTTTCCAGGCCAATACTCTCCCCTCTTTCAGACCTTACTTCTGTTGTCATGCCTATAAAAAAATGAGTAAGTAGAAATATTCATTTACATGGGGGTGGAGGAGGAATCACAGAAGGTCTTAGAATATTAGGACTGGAGGTCATCTAGTCCAACCCCCTGCTCAAAGCAGGGCCAATCCCCAACTTTTTTCTTGCCCTAGATCTCTAAATGGCCCCCTCAAGGCTTGAGCTCACAACCCTGGGTTTAGCAGGCTAATGCTCAAACCACTGAGCTAGCCCTCCCCTTGGAGCTCTTCATTTGATTTCTCAGGGACTGTGTCTTCCTATGTATCTGTGGTGCACCGACCACACTCACACTGGTACTATAATATAAATAGCAAACAATTAATAAGCACAATATAATAAACATAATGAAGTGGATATATATTAAAAATGAAGGGGGAGGGGTCTGATTTTACTAAAGGGAACCTCAAAGGGATTGGAAGGGAAGGTAACTGTTCTTAAAGACACTTTTAAAAACTCGGAAAAGATAAGATTCTGATTTCAGGCTGAGAAATAAGGTCTGTACTGTAAAACCCACCATGGCAAAACCATGATCGCTTGCTGACCTCAGACATGATGGTGAGATCCTTAAACAGCAGGCGGTGTGGGAGTGAGGATACCAGTCTATTTACATAAGCTCCTACAAAGCCTGGGGCTCTGCTTGTTTGTACTAAATGAGGGTTTAAAAATAAATATACATCTTTATTCTTCACTGCATTTTGATTGAGCCTCGTTACCTCAAGAAGTCACTATTTGATCAGTCAGTGTACCACTAAAACCAAACTCACTTCATTCAAGAGATCTGTGTCCTCTAAGCTACAGAGTACGGTAAA
Organism: Chrysemys picta bellii; assembly: GCF_011386835.1. Lineage (NCBI taxonomy): Eukaryota > Metazoa > Chordata > Testudines > Emydidae > Chrysemys > Chrysemys picta. Next base: position 129,121,194 of record NC_088794.1, read on the forward strand.
CACGAAGTTTATAGATTCCTGGTTTCTTGTTTAAATAACATGTATTAAAAATACTGCTACCATTTAATAGAGAACTGTTTAGAGGTATGCTAATGGCCACAAGAAAATTTCAAACCTCCATAATGTGCTTTAATCACCAGCTGGAGATCAAAAGCCACCATGTGATTTTATACATCATGGGCAGCTTCCAGAACTGCCTTACATGGAAAGAGATCAATAGTAAAATTGGTAGATACAGCAAAGCTTTTGCAATAAAAGCGTTTTATGTATCTTGTTCAAAGCATTTAAGTACCTTTTAGATCACTGATTGAACCATAGACATTATAAAGTGGAACCTTTTAATACCAAAATAAATTTCCAGAGTAAAATTCCATTATAGGAAAAAGTGTTTCACTGCAACAGGATAGATAATAATTCTTTCACATGTAATGGGATATATGAAATGTTTGATGATAAACAGAAGTTCTTTGTACCATTATAGTAAGACCTCATGTATTGTTTGTGTCTGTACTATAACACATCTATTGCATATGGTATTATATATATATATAATGTATACACACACACATGCACCCTATAAAAACATGTCCAAACTAAGGTGAGTGAAACACTTCACTTTAAGGTAGTTAAATGAAAGTAGAAAGTGTTGCCACCCATATAAACTTTGGACTGCAACCAAAGTAAACATACAAGCTCTTTAAAAATAAAAAATCATGAAAGCCCTTTAATTTGGATTAATTTAGTGCACTTCAAACAGACAAGTCTTAGAAGCCTCATGTTAGTTAAAATGAGTCACTAACAACTTCAAATCATCTGCTTGTTAGCATCACAAACAGGAAAAGAGAAACTTTCCAAATGGTCTTTCTTTAGGAGCTTTTCTACACCAGCATTGTGGTAATGCAGTAATGTTCTCCCTCCAGCACCCCAACCCCTCTTCCCCCTTCTTTATTCACTTGCTGTATGTATCCTGGGCCATACTGACTTCAGTCACCCTAGTGTAATTCCACTCAAGTCAGTGAAGTTAGTCCCCATCTTTACATATACTCTTCCCACTTAATTTCTCCCCTGGAAGAGATTTACCTCAGTGCATGCTACACAAGCCCTGCATAGCACTTCAGCCCCGGAAGGTGTAGGGTGAATTTCACTCACTGTTTAAATACTGACTCAGAATATTTTAATGACCTGGTTAGTATTTTATTTATATCAATTGAAGTGATGTATATTTCTATTTCCCCAACCATTTTAAAATAATTTGACGTTATAATCATTACAGTTAATCATTTTATTGTTTTGTAGGGTTTCTGTAAGAAGTAAAATATATTTTTGAAGTAGTGTACCAACAATGCTGCAGAAGAACCAAATCACAGAAAAAAGGGCACTTCCCCCTGCCCCCCCCCAAATTGATGCATTTCAAATTTATGTGCACAAAAATGATTCAATTTTCTGCTCAATATTTTTGGAGATTGCTGACCATTCCAAACTGTGTGTATTTTATTCAGATAGCAGAATGAAAAACAACAGGTCACTAAGGACTATGATTTTGGTATGACTTTAGTCTAAAATTGAAGATTTATAGAATTTTTCAGATTATTCTTGATTTATCGAACTGACTCATCCATATCTTTACTCCATTTTTTACCTTTCATTTTCAGGAAATTTTACTTGATCATAATAAAATAAACATTCTGTTTTTAGCATCCATTTGCAGCTTTGCCAGGAATAATAGGCTGTGGGCCAAGTAACAAAAAGGAATTTGGATATTAATTTTTTTATGTAAATTGAGCCTGGATGACTGGCTAGATTTGGAGAGACATTCCTTCTCATCAGAATATGATACTTTTTTTGGATACATTGTTTTGCTATATAATCTCTCTTTTAAGCAGAGAAGCCAATTAAGAATAGCTGAAGTCAACATCAAGGCAAAACTAGCATTAGTACTAATATTGGAGCCTCATGCTACTACCTGCAGGTAAACCCACAAGAGGAAGAAACATGCTCCCCAGTTTGATACTTGTGGATGTAAATTGCAGCATCTCCTTGGGCAAGGTGTTTAGTCCTGTGTGGAAAGGGAATACATGTAGTCTTTTGAAAATCCATGCAGAACAGCAATGAGATACGATGGGTGTGATATAAAAACCTAGATGGAGGTATGGATAGAGGGAGAGATATGGAAACACTAACCTGTCCCCATGAAGGGCTCTGTCCTCTTCAGAAAAGGAATATAGCTCCTTTTAATTCTGCCCCCTGTCCAACAGCAGGGCTACTGCCGGAGCCAACCTGCTGCTTGCTCTGGCCCTTGTAGTCTGCCCTCCTTTTTGAGAGGAGTCACTTCGCTGGAAGGGATTCGTTACTGGTTCTACCAGCCTTCATTTTTGCATGGATTTCTGGTAGGAAGCCAGGTTCTGTGGAGGAGAGTATGACTGGTGTTCTTTCATTGCCTGACCCCCAGAACACTTTTCTTGACCTGTGGAGTCACACGCTTGTAAATTTCACATAGAGAGTTTTCAGTGTTTGAAGGAGACAAAAAGTATGCTGCAGAGGTACAGCTGCCCGTCTGCAGATTTAGGGGCTTCTTCCCCACCCCCTGCCATTTTGCTTCCCTGCCCCCAGTCCACCTAGCAGAGCAGAATATGGGACTCATAGGAAGGCCTTTGAAAAATTAATTTAATTTGTAGTGGGATGAAGTCCTGCAGAACATTTTCAAACAGTTATAAGAGCTGTGTCTCCCTCCCTCCCTTACATTTGAATTGTAAACTTAATACACTTAGATTTGAGCCATTTGAATGGTCTTGTGATTAGGATATAGAATTGGGAGTCAGGAAATTAGTCCTTTTCTCTGTTCTGTTGCAGATTTCCTCTGTGAACTTTGGCAAATGTCTTAACTGTTCTGTGCCTCAGTTTCTTCATCTGTAAAATGGGGATAAGTGACTTACTCTTCAGCAGGACATTGAAGCTTAAAAAGCAACAGAGGGTCCTGTGGCACCTTTGAGTCCAACAGAAGTATTGGGAGCATAAGCTTTCGTGGGTAAGAACCTCACTTCTTCAGATGCAAGAAGTGAGGCTCTTACCCACAAAAGCTTATGCTCCCAATACTTCTGTTAGTCTCAAAGGTGCCACAGGACCCTCTGTTGCTTTTTACAGATTCAGACTAACACGGCTACCCCTCTGATAATTGAAGCTTAAGTCACTATTTGTAAACTGCTTGGAGGAGCTTAGGAGGAGTGTTAGAGACATGAAAATTATTCATTTCCATCATTCACTTTCCTTTGAAGGAAAATATCGTTCATTAAATCCTGGGTTAAGGGCGTTAGCACTCTCACCCTAAATTTTTTTTGTTAGAGTTGGATAAAAATGTTAAACTGTTGTCTAACATCTGTTTGCACATCAATTACATCCATCCTCTGCACAATGTTTTCAGTTTCCTCTGGCTTCTTAATCACTGGTAACAGTGTTCTTCACCTTGTAAAAACTTTAAGTTCAGATATAATCAAATGCAATAATTTGTCTAATTTGCTAGTTGCAGGTAATGAAAGGACACATGGGGAAATCCTTAAACATGTGGCAGGAATAACTTTGTTTCTAACTAGTTATTAATAGCATTCAGACACAATAGGATGTTGTACTGACCTATTAATATACACCATGGATGCATCATGAGGCCTGAGGTCACTGGGCAGACTGCCTTACATACTTAAATTGTATACACCTCTACCCCGATATAACGTGACCCGATATAACATGAATTCGGATATAACGCGGTAAAGCAGCAGGGAGCCCCGGGCCCTTTAAAGCGCCGCCCGAGCCCCGCTGCTTTACTGCGTTATATCTGAATTCGTGTGGAGCCCCGGGCCCTTTAAATCGCCACCCAAGCCTCACTGCTGGAGCTCCGGTGGTAATTTAAAGAGCCCGGGGCTCCCCGCAATGGCTGGAGCACCGGGCCCTTTAAACCACCGCTGGGGAAGCCTGACTGTACCGGCTTACTTTAACCTCTGGATATAACGCGGTTTCCCCTATAACATGGTGAGATTTTTTGGCTCCAGAGGACCGTGTTATATCGGGGTAGAGGTGTACTAATGGAGCAATAAAAAGGCTCTATAGTGTCCTATTGCTATTATAGTATATTTAGGCTTGGCAGAATTAGATTTTTATCGGTAAATGTCAGTAAATGTCTATTTTACCATATACACACAAACTGAAGAAAAAATATGTCATCTAATGTTGAAATTTCAGATAGGCAAAGTAGTAAGTTCTCAAGCAGCATTTATTCTTAGTTTGCTTTAAGGATGTTTACTTTGTATATTTTGTGTGTTGACAGTTTGTGGTTTAACAGTTAGAAAGCTTAATTTTTTGAACCACAATGTCAATTGTCATTAAATTGTCTGACTCCCCCATCAATGGTTCCAACAACGGTTAAAATTTAAATAAGAATATTTTCTATTTTTATTTCAAATCCATAATTTTGCACAACTGTGAAAATTTAAATAAATACATCCAAAAAAGCTTAAAAATAAACATTGATATTATGTCAGAATTATCATTAAAAAAATCCATTGAATTCTGCCAAGCCTAAATATAGTATGGTTATTATTCTTTTAAAAATAAAAATTAAATTAACTCTTCAATGCTTCTTGTATACATTCTTTTCACTGAGGAAAACAATATAAAATGGAAAGGTGAGAAAAAAGTAGAAAAAGCGTGCAGTAACTGCATTTTTCTAGCATTAACAAAACCTATCATAGATATGAATGGAAGCATCATGTCCTGAAATGCAGTTTGAGTGCATTTTGAGTGCTCACAAGTGAGCTTGAAAAGCCTGGGTCTGCATGTGCGGGTACACGGTCCTGCATACACTGTGCAGTGCAGACATACCTGAAGTAACAGTGCACTTATCACAAAACTTTCTGGGTGTGGATGGCAGTGTTGTGTTGTATTTGGCAGTTAAGATTCACTACAGACCCAGCTGTATCACTGTCTTCTCACAAGCCTTGCTCGCATCTCTGAGCTCTAGTTCTTTGGCCAGGATTATAATCCTATCTGATCCAAGCCATTTTAAGCATGATTCAACAAAATATTAATATTTATCTTTATAGCACTGTACAGATGTCATTCTAGCATCCCTGTGAGATATGTAAGAACTGTTCCCATTACGAAGATGGGGAAAGTGAGGCAGAAAAGTTAAGGGAATGGTCCCAGGTGACAGAGGAGTCCAATGGAATTAGTGTCAGGAGTTTCCAGCTTGTCGTCTTGTGCTCAGACTATAAGACCACATGTTTCACAAGAACTTTCTCTAATTCAGTTATGCAAAAATTAGAGATGGACCAAAATTTGCATTTGAGGTGTCAACACCTTTTGAATTTCAGGAGGAACAGGATTTGGAGTCACAATGCCACTCACTGAGATTTGGCCCATCCACCCCTCTGTCATAACTGTAAGAATGATCTTATGGGCAAAGTGCTACAGTATGTAGCATCTTCTGCTTTCTTTACTTTTATTTTTCTGATTTTTCTATGAGCTTGCAAAGCAGGTTATAAGGTATAGAATTCAAAGCAGTACAGGTTGTTGAAAAGCAGCAGAAATACATTATATGGGAGCAACTGAGTATGTGGGGTCAACCTAGGTTTTCAAAGGGAACAGGTATCTAGGTACTATAATGATGGGCATATTACAGTTTGATTGGTGTTAACACATTCTAATCTTTGTTTGGCATCCCTAAGAATGGAGCCTCTTAAGAGTACCCATCAAATCATCTCTCCCCATTTAAGGAATCATTGAGCTGACTCCCTGTGCCCCTCAAACAAAACAGTTTTTTCCTCCCCCTCTTGGCATTCCTTGAATTCCGATCTTCCGACTATGTGTCTCTCCAAGTTCACAGCTTGGTAGAAGCAAGTGTGGGTGTGTTTTGATTTCTCTCTGACAACAAAAGAATGAAATGTAGTGATATCTGCTGACAACTGGATCAGAGCTCCCAGGTATCAAGATTTGACTCCAACCAATATGTGGTGAGGAGGACAATCTGCTTTGACCTTATAAGAGATCTGAAAGGGGGCAAACCAAAATGTTTCCTTTGCAATTTATCTCTCTCATTCTGTAACTGTATCAGTAATTCTGTAAAGTGATTTGACATATATAAAAAATATTGTGTAGAATTTGAATTTTTTTTAAACATGAACTGACTTTAAGATTGAATGAAAAGGTTCCTCAGCACAGCAAACAAATGAAATAATTTACCATAACGATTATTTTTTGTGAAATTCTTAGAGGTAGGTGTACCCCTAGAATCACAGAAGCTAAAAAGACCTGTTTAGATTATCTAGTGTCCAGTTACATCATGAAATTCATCCATGTGCCACTGCAGAGCCTGGCGTTGGCATGGAATGAGAGGAGAGTGGCTTGCATTTGGCCTTGACATAGGTTAGGGCAGCCCTGGTTGGTGGCCTAATTTGTTTCCTGCTGCCTAAGGCCCCAATGGGCCTTATGGCAGCTAGGGAATAATCAGGGTGCAGTACTGCCTTGCTTCCTTCTATCTCCCTGACCAGCTCTGTAATGAGTCCTGTGCTGGAGTCCAGTGGTTCTGCACCTGACTGACAAAGACTGTATGCTGGGGGATAATCCTTGTGGAAGCACTGTGTTCTGCAGGCACTCTGAACCAGCATGGCTGGCACAAATGGCACAGAGCAACCATGACTTGAGCATATAGTTTAGCTCAGTCCAGTTTTAACGTTTCAAGGATGGGTCTTCCACTACCTTTCACAGCCTGAAAGCTCTTACTGTAGGAATAAGGATGGCAGTTTTGCCAGCTCTTGCAGGTATTTCCTGGTATCGGGTGGGGTTTTTTAAAGCTCTGGCTCCAGGAATCACTTGACTCTCAGCATTCTTCTTTAGAAAAGTTTCTAGCCCTCATTTTTCTGGAAAATCTTAAAACGTGACCTGTAAAGGCTCGAATACCAGAGGGGGTGGGGGGGACCTCCCATTCAGTCTTTAAAATCTCATGCTTTTAAGCCAGTCCCAGGAGTTGAGTGTGCGGTTTGGCAATTCTGCAGATGCATCGCCCTTGGCTGTATTTTCCACTTGCCTCCTGGGGTTTTACTCATTAGATGGTCTCCGAACTGGAGTTCCTGAACACGGCTCCTTTGCACGGCTACCTTCGCGCTCCTGGTCCTTTCGCTCTGGGACAGCGCAGGCTTGCGCCGCCAAGCCAACAAAAACTACAACTCCCAGGGTGCACCGGGCTCGGGGGTGGGGAGGGAGCGACGGTGGCCGGTGAGGTGCGCGGCCGGCTCTGTTCTCTTGTAGGCGGGCTCCGCCGGGTAGGTAGCCAATAGGCGAGGGCGATAGTGGGATGTGCGTAGACTGGCGGGCGGGTTGCCTGAGGGCTCATGCAGTGCGGGAATTTCGGACGGGGAAGAAGGAGCGGTTGGGCCGGGCCCGGCTCCTGAGACCCAGCAGGTATTTGAAGCTGGGGCTCTGAGGAGGCGGGCTCAGCCGGCTGGAACCGGCCTCAGCCTGCTCCCCTCCCCCCGGCGCTGGGCTCCGGCCCGGGAAAGGGGCGGGAGAAGCTCCTGTGTCGCGCTTTGCCCCGCGAGTCCCCGTGGGGGGAAGGGGTTTGACCCCACTCGCTCCCCGCCGGGGATCAGCCTCTTCCCCCTCCCGGCTTGCTCGGCGCGGGGCTCACTCCTGCCCGGCTTCCCCACGCCCACGGGCCCATTTCCACCCGGGGAGACGTTACTGAAAGGTCTCGAGGTTCATCCCGCCCCTTAAGCTCGGGCGGGGCCTACCCAGCTGTGGAGCCCACAACCCCGCAGTGCCCCGCTTCTGAGCCTGCCCCCTCAGCCCCCCGCCCCAGGGGCTTTTGATGGCCGCGGCGTTGGACGCGGGTAATGCTGTATACGCCAAGGTGTGAGTCATGGGGGGAGGGAGAACGGGCGGGATCAGTCCAGCACGTGCAGATAAGAGTGAAGTGTATTTCTCATCTCTTGGGGAGGGGTGTGAAGGGAGGAGAAGTGTCACGGGGAAGTGGAGGGCGGGGACCACTTGAAATCCATCATCACTTAAGACGATGAGGATGCGAGAGAAAATAAGTTTTACCTTGTAACAAATGTATCCTTAAAATCCTGCCTAAATGAGTTAGGCTCGAGCAGGTCCATCCTGTTTGCGACCCGGACTGTGGAGATGAGTTGGCTCCATTTTTCTACTGTTGATAGGACTCAACTTGCACAGGTGTAGACTCAAACCTATTGTCCCGATGGATTTACAAGGAGAGCACTTCAAGGCATCCCTCACATTCTCTATCATTCATTAGGAAATTTTGAGTCTCTTCTGCTGGTGCTAAAGATTTTGTGATGTTTGGAGACTGTCTTGTTCCTGATTAAGTTTCACACGTTAAACTCATCGCTGTTTGAGACAGACTTTGAGATACCACTTTCTTCTTGGTGAGAATCAGCATTGAGTGCCCCAAATGAATATCAGAACAGCAGTTCTCAACCTCTGCAAAATCACCCCAAATACCTCAAACTGAAGGACTTCCTTGTTGTTGTGTAGGTGTCTGTTGTTGGTCCAAAGATGTAGAGATTTGGGGGTTATATCTGGTTTGGCTTTTTAGACATTTTCCCAGATAATAGAAATATATGAAGGGCTTTATCAGTCTGAGAATTATATGAATGGAAGTCAGAAAGTTGAAGAAGATTTTAAATCTAATTGAAGTACAAAGTGTTAATTATGGCTGGAGAAGATGGTTTAAACTGGTTTAAAATTAATCCAGAATCAGGGAGGTTGCTTCTAAAAAGAACTAGATTTCGCAGGTCTGATTCATGCTGCATTGAGGGATTCAAAAAATTAAAATGTCTTTCCCTCTGTGAAGAGGCCTGTGTCCAGTTTTCCCAGCTTTCTGCAGTCTTGACAAAACATTATAAAATATTTTAAAATCCACCAAAATTCACCCTGTCTAGTTTGAACATAAATACTGAGAGGGAAGAACTTTTAAATAGCTGTAACGAAAGCAATTACTTTGCTACCAATTGATTTTTAATAACCCCAGTTAATCTGAAATGTCTGGTGTTATTCTAAACGTGTAACAGAAGGCCTGAAGGAGGGGAAAAAACTTTCTTGCATAAATTAGATCTTCAATTGCTGTAGAAACTACCTGTTTTCACACTGGAAATATCTGAAATATCAGTGGCCATTTTGGTGCCTTTCTCTCTGAAATGAGCAAAATTGTGTCCATTGTTTTGAATAAAACAAACAAAAATCCCAAACCTGCAAACAGTTTAAAGTATTTAGGAAATTTAAAAAAGAAAGTGTTTTTGTGGAGAGGAGGAAGGTATTTTTTTCTTCTTTGCTGGCAGACTTGGAGAGTTCTGCTATGAGTAAGCAATATTAATGATGCACAGATTTCATGTCTAGCTGGAACTGCCTATTGACTAAAAGATTCACAGGTTAGCAGCACTGTCCTCTCTATGCTGAAAAATAAAAAGCGATCCTATTGAGATAAACAAATCTAAAAATGACAGTTTGTAGAAAATAAGAAAAGAACCAGGAAGGAATTCAGCAGCATAGTTATTCTGAATGGCCACATACAGAAATACTTCCTTAAAATGAATTTGATTTATAGTCATTTCACTTTTACTGAGAATGGAAGAAAACACAAACTGGGAAATGTCTATTCAAGCTTATTTAAGAGTACAACAGCAGTAACTGGAATACTATTTCAGATTGCATTTATAAAGATTACTGATTGCGAGACTGAATTGCTGAATTGTGTGCATACCTCAAGCATAGCATGTGGAAAAGCAGACCGTCACCTTGTACTCACTAAAGAAGTTTTGGAGAAGAGTTCAGACAAACCAACCTCTACTTCCGTTGTCATTTTTCTGTTTGTTAGGAGCAAAATCTAAACTATTCAGTCTATACAACTTCTGAGTAAACAGCCCTATAAAGTGGTGCAACCATGTGCCTTAAAAATATGTTCCTGCCAGTAAGCAGGGTCAAATCTTTTCAGTACTTAAGAGAGAGATGTCAAATAATATACTACATAGTACCCTACATTCAAGGATTTCAAAGCAGTTTGTGAGCACTAATTCAATTAAGCTTCACAATACTCCTGTGAGATAGAAAATATTTCTGTTTACTGATTGGGGTGAGGTGGGGGGAGTGGTAATACACACAGAATGATGAAGTTGCAATGACTTATTACGGAGAGAGAGACAGACTAGCATCTCCAGGCGATAGACCATCTCTCCTCTCAAAAGGTATATCTACACTAGAATAAAAGGCCCATGGCACAGCTGTGGTTGTCTTGGGCTCAGAGGGCTCAGTCTCTAGGGCTAAAAATTGCTATATAGATGTCTGGGCCCGGGCTCTGGGACCATCCCCCCCTCGTGGGAGATTTCAAAAACCAAAAAAAGCTATGATGTAGGTAATTTGTAGTCTTCTAAGGCTGTACTAAATGTATGCCCTAGTGTGGTGTTAGTGGGTATTGTACTGTTTGGATGAGAGATAAAACTGATGCTCTGTCCTTAGTATGTATTGTGCAAGAGGAATAATTTTAGTGCTGGTATTCTGGCAAACTTCTAATTTGAGTAAATTGTATTTGATTATATCTAAACACCTCCCCCCCCCCCATCACTTTCATTTTGTTATAATCTTCACTTCCTGCCCTATAAATTCTGTTGTTACTATATTGTTAAATAGCTGCAGCATTCCTCTCTAGAAATGAATGATTTTTGTGCATCATTTTGTAAAGCATTTTAAGATCATATGCAATGAATGTTTACTTTTGGTTGGTTAGTAGTATCCCAGTGAGAAGTAGATGCTTTGAAACAAGGGACATCCTCCAAATATGGAGAGGGTAATATTCCAGTCATATATCTAAATTAAAAGTGTAGTGGTCTACAACATTTAACAGACCATTTAATCTTTGGGTGGCAAATTATGTGCAATAACAAAAGTAGCAACAAAGGGTTGTCTTTTCCTTCTTTGTTGCTGTTTACCTTGTCTCTTCAAATTTCATTGTCTTAAAAATGTGGGGTTTTTTTTTTTTGTAGGCAGCTACAACTGCTTCCAATCCCAAAATCTTCCTGTTTTTATACTGTGTAGCTTCTGAGAAGGTACATATCTGAACATATGATCTCAAGTGTGGAAGCATGGGGAGCCAGAGCTTCAGTACTTCCAGAGGACAGGTTTTCTGCAAAAAGAATGCTTAGCCTTGAGCACGCTGCCTTTTTAAAACTATAATTGCTTGGCACCTATGACCTAGTGATAGCTTGACCAACTTGTGAGTAGGCACAGTGCCATCCTAACAGATGGATATGAATGTGTAGACAGTCAAGAAACCATGTATGAGTATCTAGTATAATTGTTAAGGGCAGGATTCTCAGCTGGGAACAGTCAAACCTCTGTTCATTCTGAGCTTTCACTTTATGGTTAAGGGGATGTCATAATTAATTCATTTATTGACTGAGTGTCTGCAGGCGTGTAACTTTTGACCACGTTGGATAAAGAAAACTGGGGGGAGAGGGGAGCATTTTTCACTAACTCCTTTTGTGGAGTTAGTTGAAGTAAGCTGTTTTGTTCCCTGTCAGCAGCAGATCTAATGGTGAGGTTACTAGGGTGAAATATATCCATAACTCTTCATTAATAAAGCTAATATTTATGTTGAATATAAATAGTTCAAGTTTTGTCTCTGGTTGGTAGCATTTTACAAAGAATAAATCCCAGGAGAAGATGTGGCAGCACAGGTCAATATAGTATTTTCTGAAGCCAGGTATATGGTGGTGGAGAAGAAGCAGTAGTTCCTGGTGTCTATGGACCACTCTCTCTGGCTAGTTCAAGGAACATTTGAATTTGTACAAATCACACAAGTCAGATTTCTCCGCAGTTATAAATGGAGGAAAAACTTTAACCTGATGCTATTGTATCTCATTTAAAAAAAACCCTGAAGTGTCAAGAAAAACATTTCAAGAGGACCAAGTGCAAATTATGGGTAAACTTTGTTTTATTAATTTAGATGAAGTGTCTCAAAGCTGTGTCTGGATTATATATAAAAGGTGGTTTTATTTTACAGTAATAGCTAGAAATATTGGAAAGCAATTCAGAGTTTAAAAAAAATCTTTGCATTTTGGATACTAAAAGGTTCAGATGTGATAGGTGTGGGTAATAGTATTTTAGAAATACATTTTAGAGGTACCCTTCTCTTGAGGTGGTGATTTCATATTTGTTCTGCTGCTGGTGTGCCTATATCTGCTATGAGTATTCAAGTGTAGTTCTACTATCTTATGAAACTTTGCACATTTAGGAGGCTCCTGAAGAGTAGAACAGTATATTATTTCTTTTACTTTGGGGGTGGGGAATGGAAGCATTTTATTTTTTTTAACATTTTATTTTTCATCCAGGTGACGCATTTCCGGGCTGCAGACTTATTAGGTAGGGGGCACATCTCATTTGCCAGGAAGTGGTGCTGGCAGCTGGTGGGAACATGATACCTGTTGTCCTGTCCTCCAGGAGAGTGTTGCAGACTCTGGCATGGCAGGGGGCTGCTTGGGGGAAAAGCAGTGGCTATTCAGACCAGGGAGCTTCAGGGAAAGGGTGTGGTGCTTGGGGTTGCTGCTACAGTTGCAAGGCCCTCTATTTCTCAGATGGGGGAGCTGGAGAGAGGGCCCCAAAAGTGCATAGCAGCCAGGAGGGGAAGCTGATGAGTAGGGAACAAAAGTTCAGCAAGACCAAGAAAGGAAAATACAAGGAAAAGGAGGACACTGGGGAGTCAGAGAGGAAGTTGCAGCGGGGTGAGGCAGAAGGGAGCAGAAATAGGCCAATTCAAGCAATTGTTTCAAGCCTTTCCCCACCGTCTCATTGCACCTTCTCTGTAATCTGCACTGTGCATTTGCCTTTCTCTGGTCTTGCTGAGTTACCACTTACAAGCTTTTCCACTCACTGGCATACTGTCCTAGCTTTAGTGCATATTAGGAACCTCTTCACTCCTTTTCTCAATCTCCTCCCTTTTAATTCAGCGACACCTAGTTTGAATGGCAATCAGTATCCATCTGCAGAGGCCCACCAGATGAGTCCTGGAGAAGGGCAATAGGTGGCAGTTTCTCCCCATTTGCTGAATGATAGCTATGATAGGATCATCTTCAAAATTGTCACCTTCCACTTCGTGGCAAACAGTATATGGCTCCTACATCATGGGAATAGTCAGGAACTGTGATTACATAGAAGAAATACAAATAATTATTCTGCTGTCCAGGAACCTCACAAATTGAGCATTGTTAGAATTTGAAGACCCAAGGCTAACTGTACTTTAAAAAAGGTAAGCTCTGTGTATGGTTATATGGTTTTATTTTTCATAGGGAACAGACAAAGATCAAGTTCTATGTAAAACAAATTAAGAAGGCCTTTCACATGAAAGATGTATATGCATTCCTTGACATATCATACCCAAACAATCTAGATAGAAAGAATTGACTCAGTGAAATTTTGGTTCTTGTCCCAGTGTTGGAAAACCCTAAGGGGCTTATTGTCTAGTGAAGATCTCAGTCATTCTGGAGGGTAACATATTTATTTGACTGTGATGAAGCCATTAAATTATTTAGTTTCAAAGTGTTCTCTTCCCAAGCTGGAATTTGAAGGTCAAGAGGCAGAAATAAGATTTATGTTCAGAACCTTGAAACTGGAGGTTATTTATTACACTGTTGAGGTTTCTGGATTATTTTAAATGCTGTCCTGGGATACAGTAAATCCACTGTTGCATTTTTGTTACAGATATATTTGTGGGAGAACATTCTATGACTACTCGAATGGTTCTTATAGGTGTTTGATCTTTTTGTGGCATCATGCCAATCACAAACTTAACTACTGCAGACATGGTTAAAGAGAAAGTTGAGAGTTCTTTTTTAGCTGTATCTAGCTTCAGGACTCCAGTTATTAAAGACATGGACTACATGAAACATTTGTAAATTTAACAGGCTTGATAAAGCTTATTGTATCACAGCTAAATATATTTTTCATATTGTCAGATCATAATTAATTATCAAATGGAATAGATTCTGTAATTCTCCAGTATGTATTAAATTATGCAAAGCCTTCTAATACAAAATCTTTTGTTCTGAAGCTTCCTTTTTTACTTTTTATCAGATTTTTCTTATAATCAGCTGAGAAGTTTTTTTCCTGATCCCTGAAGAAATATGCATTGCTTTTCACCTAGGATTCATGCCAACAGGATTACCTTGCAAATTTCTTACAAAGTATTTTTGTAGTAACAATTTGGCAATTTCAACAACCTATGGTTGCTTTGTGGAAGTCTGTCATGAGCAAAAAAGAGCATAAAAAACTGGCATATGGAGTAGAATAAGGATGCAAAAGAAAATGTGCTCAGTTTATAACCCTGGCATTTACTTCTTATAGTGAAAATGCCATATATAAAGAAGACATCTGGAAAAAGAGGTCCTGTGAAGAGGAAGCTTGCAGAAGAGTTTGCTCCTGGAGAAGTGTTAACAGACACATCAAAAAAAGAGTGGAAATTAGGCATGCCTATAGGTCAAGGTGGCTTTGGATGCCTATATCTTGGTAAGTTTGTGTGACCCAAACTACAACTTCTTAAAATGAGGGTCTTTAAGGTCCCCCCTCCCCAATAAATTGGGGACCCTATTGTCTTCAAATTAACAACTGTTTGGTTAGAGCTGCCGTTTAGTGTTTTTCTTTCTTGCAGAATTGAGAAATGTAGGTAGAAAATTAGTTATTAAAGGCATTGAAGATATAGTCCTCCATACGCTGTATTTGGAAGCCCCTCTTGGTTCGTACTCTAACCCCAACTACTTCATATGACAGATCATATTTTTTTCTTAGCTGAAGTGACATTCTTTATTCCCATATAAATCATCCATCTTTATAATATCCCTCAAATGTTTGTAGACAGATTTCATAATTCCCCCTTTCTCATATTTAATTAGTTTATCATCTTAAAGGTCATTTATGCACTTTTAATTTAAATTTAGTACTTGTGAGAGAAGCCAGATTGTTGGTGTGGCCACCAGCACTTCAGGCATCATCCCTACACTGCCTTGCCATGGTATTTCAGCTCTGACTTTGGAGGACCTATCTGTAGAGGTGAGAGGATAGCTCAGTCTCCATGCTAATTTGGTCTTTGGTCTCTGTTCTGATGGTATTATTTATCATGAGGATACTTGGCACTTAAATTCTAAACTGAGACTATTGACTCATTTGATATAGGATGCTGACCAGACAACAGATGACAGCTTTCCATTTCCTCTCTGCTGGGTTGCATTTGAACTGACATGGTCAAGTGCTTGATAGATATTGCAGGGAATTGGTTATGTAATATCAAGTCCAAGTTTCAGAGTAGCAGCCGTGTTAGTCTGTATCCGCAAAAAGAAGAACAGGAGTACTTGTGGCACCTTAGAGACTAACAAATTTAGTAGAGCATAAGCTTTCGTGGACTACAGCCCACTGCATCCGAAGAAGTGGGCTGTAGTCCACAAAAGCTTATGCTCTACTAAATTTGTTAGTCTCTAAGGTGCCACAAGTACTCCTGTTCTTCTTTTATCAAGTCCAAGAATTTCACTGTCAGGGTATCATTAAATTTAATTTTGTAGTGCTTTCTGTTTGTTGAGTGTGAGAAAACGTGTGAAAAATAATTTGGCACCTAATCCTTAAATGTATCTGTTTTCTCAATAAATGGGCAGTGTGAAGGTGGTCCTATCATAGCTATCATTCTACACACCAGTGTTGAGGAGATGAAACTTTAGATGAACACTCTAGCCAAGGGCCCTTTTGACTATGTGGTGCCTTTACTGTGTGACAAGATGTCCTCCCTCTCCTCCCAATTTATGTGGCATGATTGCATTGAATTATGTGGCATGCAGTCACTTATTGATTACAGAATCATTTGGTAAGCCATAGTGCTCCTAAAATGAACTGGCAACAGTAGGAGGGGATTAAGCGTTGTATTGAAAGACGGTAGCTGCCAAGTGGGGTTTCTAGCCTTGCCATGGCGGCCCTCCACTACTGCATGTTTTTGCCCATTCAACTGGTAACCCTACCAGAGATAGAACTCTGCTCATGTTATACACTTGTGCATATTAGTAGTTGCCTTTGCAGGAAAGACTAACCTTGCTCCCACTCAGAGAGTGCTTAAGCCCCTTCTCCCACTGGTATAGATGCGTGCCCCGGCTCCCTGAGTATCTGGTATTTTAAAATTGCCTGCCATGGAATCCCCCATTAACACATCTCCTGTGGAGTTTCTAAAATGGCACTCAGACAAGCTGAGAGCTGAAAGATAGGAAAATATTTTTTGGATATATATGGTATCTTCGTAAAAAGGTAAATGATGGTCTCCTGTGCGTAAGCCACACTGTAAATTAGGCCTTACCTTTAAGTCACTTGAGAAGGTACTATTGAATGGGAAGGGGGTGGGGGACTCCTTTATCATTTAGTAAATGTCCCCAGTGGGAGAAATCAAGACCGGAAATTTAACTTGGTTTTCTGCATAATTCTGACACCAAGCTACTGAACAATTTATATTCATGTTAATATTTAATTACTTTATAGAGTAGCTAACCAAATGACATAACAAGTAGTAACTGTATGTGTTTTACGATAGTTGCCTCTCATTCTACTGATAAACGCTTCATATTTTAACAGCTGATGTTAATTCTTCAAAATCGGTTGGCAGTGATGCACCCTATGTTATAAAAGTGGTAAGAGAAATTTTGAATCTATTTATTTCAAGATATAAAATGACTTCTCTAGTATTGCATGTATAACATGAAACATCCCCTCAGCTAGAATTGAGTCATATAGTGCGAGCTTCATTAATGTACGTTTAATAATAATTGTGGTAATACCTAAAAGCCCCAGTGAGGATCAAGACCCCATTGTGCTAGCTACTGTACAAACATGTAAGACATGATCCCTGTCCCAAACAGTTTACATGCTAAACACAAAGTGATATATGAAGAGAGGAAAAGAGAAACAATCACATTTGTGCTGTAGGGAGACTAGAGAAGGCTAGGTTTCTGTAACAAGACAAGAGATGTTAGAATCTGAACTAGAGTTTTGGCTGTCTGGACAGAAAAGTTGGAATTGAAAATATTGGATAGGAAGGAGTGGTAAGATCTGAACACAGCCTGGGTGTATGGGGCAGTTGATGAGAGGGAATTGAAAATGACCTAGAGGTTATGGTTCTGAATTACTCTCAGAACGATGGTGTTATTAAGAGTGACAGAAAGGAGGGAGAAATGAGTATTGCAGAGGGAAGATCAGAAATTTAGTTTTGGCCATGTTACATTTAAGTTAATGGAAAGACATCAAGAGAGGCTGAGACATGAGTCTAGATGAAAGGCGGCAGATCAGAAGTGGAAAGGCAGATCTGAGAGTCACCAGCACAAAGCCAGTAGTTGATGCAGTGACCCAGATCATGCAGCACAATTCTTTACTTTACACCACTCAGGCAGCACAAACTGGATTAAATGTCTGCAAATGGCTATTGAAGAACTTCCTTCTGGTGTAAGACTGATCTAGGCAGTTCCTGTGCCAGTTAGCCTCTTCCTTCTCTTGGTGGCAGGAGTAGACTAGGTGAAGGCCAGGGAAATGGCAGAGCACAGCTTTGCTACACCAATTCTCCACTAGGAATTTTATGGTGGGTGTAAATTAGAGTGGCCCCATGACTGCACCGACTAATGTTAGGGCAAAACTGATGCTGAATCAGAGCTTTAACTGACTCCCTTATGGGTCCCTACCCGATGCCAAGATGGAACTCAGACATAGGAGAACTGAGCCTAGTATGAGCATATAACAACAAAACACCTTAGTTTAAATACTGAAGTTTAAGTGTACAGCTAAGCTTTGTTGAATCAGAAAGTTGTTGCTACTTAGTTTTTTACCTAGTGATGGGAAGGTAAAAGAATAAGTATACATTTAAATACGTTTGTTGTAATTGCTTGCACTAGAGAAAATAGGCTATATATTAGTTAATGATAATACATTCATGCAACTATTGGCCAAACTTTGCAATAATATGTATTGCAGTTTAACTTTTTTCCAGTTTAACATGTTCTTTTCCCAACCTAGTTGATATGTAGGTTACATTTGATTACTTTGAATGTGGCCCCTAATTTGGGTTCTGACTTTGAAAAGTAGCTCCAGGAACCACTTGAGAAATTGGGAACATAGTAATGCACATACTAGATCAGACCAGTGGCCCATTTGGTAAAATATCTTGTCCCTGGCAATGGTCAAGACCAGATGCTTCAGAGAAAGGTGCATGACCTTTTATTGGAAAATTGCGCAATAACTTGTTAGTATGGACTTTTGTTCCTGAGTCTAGCTCTGAAGCATCATGCTTTTTCCTCTGTCTGCTCATTTGTTCAGCAGCAGTGAAATCTACTGCACTAATAGTTGGCCCTCTGTGAAAAATATAAATGTTATAGTAGATTTTTATTCCAGTTTAAAAATCCAATTAATTTAGAATAAAACAGTCTGCTTGGCTCATTGCATCACTTTGGAAACTGACAGTGTCACATCATATGAACTATAAAATATACTTATTTTTTGACAATTGGTGGTGAACCTGTTGTTAGAAATGATCATTTGCTGCGAAGTGGCATTTTGCCTGATAAGAAATAGAAGGTATTGTAACAGATTTTTGTTGTTCTGTAATAATGGAATTGCCTTTTTACTGCGTTTTGTAGCACCTCTATTGCTAAACTCCCTGAAAGTTAATTCATTTCCTTTTATTCCTGTCTATGTATTCAGGATGTCTTTGCACCAGTATGAAGTGCTCTGCACCCAAGTTTTTGTACTGCTGTTTTCTTCTCTACTGGTTAAGCAGTTAGTGCTCTTCTTTCTGCTCTCCTAGTCCATGCATTTTGACTTCCTCTTCAACAGATATTTGTTATACCTATGTGAATGACCCATGACTTGTTGCTTCCCTTCTCAACTGGGATGCAACTTCTAATAAGGGTCTGTTTTTGATGCCCTGAGAGCCAAGTTAACTCACAGCAGAGATAAAGAGGTTAATTGCTGAAGGATTATTAATGTTCAGTAGTTTGTTCACCCAGCAATGTTCTTCAGATGGTTAGACTATTAAAGCAGGATAGAAATTGGCTTAGTCTTCTGGCATAGAGTTCTTATCGTTTTGGTATCTAATCGGTATAAAATGAATAATTGTAAAGTTTTTCACAGTTTTTTCCTAATGAAGAAATGCTTCTTGAAGTATGAACTTTCAGATGTTTCTGGGCAAACGTGGGTGCAAAGTTTATTTAATGACATTGCTTATCTTTACTAGCTGGGACAATTTAATTAATTCTTAAAATATTGTTAAAGAAAAGAGGCAGATATG
This sequence comes from Chrysemys picta bellii, assembly GCF_011386835.1. Lineage (NCBI taxonomy): Eukaryota > Metazoa > Chordata > Testudines > Emydidae > Chrysemys > Chrysemys picta. The sequence continues at coordinate 129,140,542 of NC_088794.1, forward strand.
TCTTGAATTTTGACATATACAATGTAATGGCAGAGAGTGATATTTCCTCTAGTCAAATTTTAGTTTCAATTTCCTAAAGCTTGGGCATGAACTTCTAGAGTACATCAGGTTTGAAATCTAAGTATTTTATAAGGTGCCAATCACTGTGGTATTGAACATTGTTATAATACATAATCATAATACAGCATCATGAATGGGGAACTGCGGCCAATGGGAGCTGCGGGGGCAGTGCTTGCAGGCAGGAGCAGCATGCGGAGCCACATCCCCACCCCTTCCCAGGGCCATAGGGGCGTGCTGGCTGCTTCTGGGAGCGGCGTGGGGCCGGGGCAGGCAGGGAGCCTGCCTTAGCTTCACTGCGCTGCCTGAGGTAAGTGCCACCCGGTGGGAGCCCGCACTCCAGCCCTGAGCCACCTTCTGGAGCCAGCACCCCATATCCCCTCCTACACGCCAAGCCCCTGCCCCAGCCTTGAGCCCCCACCTAGAGCCAGCCCCCCATACCTCCTTCTGAACCCTCTCCCGGGCTCCAGCTCTGAGGCCCTTCCTGGAGCCAGCACCCCATACTCCGCCTTGCACCCCGACACACTGCCCCAGCCCGGAGCCCCCTCCTGCACCCAAACTCCCTCCCAGAGTTTGCACCCCTCACCCCCTCCTGCACCCCCGCCCCGGGCTCAGCCCGGAGCCCCCTTGCACACTCCAAACCCCTCTGCCACAGCCCCTCCCCCAAATCCCCACCCCCTGCCCCAGCCCGATGAAAGTGAGTGAGGGTGGGGGAGAGCAAGCGACAGAGGGAGTGGGGGGGATGGAGTGAGTGGGGCGGGGCATCAGAGAAGGGGCGGGGTAGATCCTGGGTTGCACTGAAATTAAAAAAGTGATCTTGAGTGTAAAACCTTTAGAATTAACTTTATTATGGAGGCATTAGTTGCAGCTCCATAGTTAAAGCTGAATTCTGTTTTACACTTAAAGCATGAATCAGCCTCAGTTATGAAAAAAACAGTGTATGCTTACCAAATTCACTTACTCTGTGTACAGAATATATTTTCTGAGAATTTATAGGTAAATCTGTTAGTTTGGGTTAAAATGAATTTTAAAATGTGTGCTTTTAAAGAATTTAGCATCAGTCAGCCTTTTTTGTTCCAAATGATCTTAGTAACAGAATAAGACTCTTCAAGCTTTCTATATAGTTGCAGTTAATTGAAATCTTGTACATAGGCTATATTTGAAGAAATTGTTATAATTAAGCTTAATTATTGTATTGTTGTGATTGTATAGGCAAATATGTGGTCAGGTCAGCAGCTCAGGTGACTGGGGCTGTTGCGATATCCTAGATAACTCAACCAATCACCACCCTTTTTCTACAGCAAATTTGCATGTCACAATTCTATTGGTTATAATGAGTGTGATATAAAGAATACTGGATGAGTGCCAGAGTTCTCAGTGGTAGATTACTTGGCCCAACTGTCCTTGCTCTTTAAAGGTTCTGCCTACTAGCCTGGGTATCAGTACTTGAAAGGCTACCCATAACACTGCTGCCTTGGCTCTACTGTAAACCAGGGCAGTACTGCTGGGGGAACAGAGTTAAGGACCATTTGAGAAAACTTGAAAGTGCAGAAGTATTAGGACTTGGGAACTGGACTACTCTTGTCCCATTCTTCACATAATGACGATCTTCTTAACAGTGCTCTAAATCAATAAATAGTTGCAAATTAAGGGTCTGATGAAATTCATCCTAGAGTACTTAAGGAGCTAGCAGAAGCAATCTCAAAATTGCTAGCAATTATCTTGAAGCACTCATGGAGAATGGGTGAGGTCCTGGAGGACTGGAGAAGGGCAAATATAGTATCTATCTTTAAAAAGGGGAAACAAAGAGGACCTGGGAAATTGTAGACCAATCAGCCTAACTTCAGTACCCAAATTGATTAATAATTTATTCCAGTATCTATTTGTAAGCATCTAAAGGCATATCTAGTGGGGACCCCTAAGGGCCCATCCTGGGTGGAGTACTATTGAGTATTTTCATTAATGACTTGGATAATGGAGTGGAGAGTATGCTTAAAAATCTGTGGATGTCAACAAACTGGGAGGGGCTGCAAGCACTTTGGAGGACAGGATTAGAATTTAAAATGACTGACATATTGGAGAATTGATCTGAATTCAACAAGCTAAAGTTCAGTAAAGATAAGGGCAAAGTACTACAGTTAGGAAGGAAAAGTCGAATGCACAACTACATTGGAGGTTTTAAGAACAGGTTGAACAGATACCTCTCAGGGATGGTCTAGGTCTACTTGGTCCTGTCTCAGTGCGGGGGACTAGACTAGATGACTTTTTTAAAGTCTGCTAGCCCTGAATATATGGACGTATACCTAGCTTATAGAACTGGTAGGGACCTTGAAAGGTCATCAAGTCTAGTCCCCTGCCTTCACTAGCAGGACCAAGTACTGTCCCTGACAGGTTGCCCCCCATCCCCATCCCTAAATGGCCCCCTCAAGGATTGAACTCACAACCCTGGGTTTAGCAGGCCAATGCTCAAACCAATGAGCTATCCCTCCCACCATGTCTATGATTTTGTCACCTGCTTTGCGCTGCTCTGGTGATGCAAAGCAGCTGTAAACCCAGGTTAACTGGCCAGTGCACTCTGGTTATTTGCCCTTTTCTGATGTACCATTGAATCTGCCCTTAAAAGTTACAATTATAAAAATGATTTAAGATTCATACTACATATCATCAAGTCATTAATAATATCATATGGTAACATCTTTGGGTTTCTTGCTTAGTTTTCATGTATGAACTGTGTAATAATTACAAGCAAAGGAAAAAAATCTACATTGAAATGGAGTTAGGGTTGAGTGTGTGTATCGTAATCTAAGAGTAAAACACATTACATGTAGGCATACTTGAGCTACATGTGTTTGAGCTAGCTTGTTAACAATTGTAGTGTAGTTGCAGCAGCATGGGCTAGCCACCTGAGTATATTCCCAGGATCCTGGGTGGGATTGTACTTGGGTGGCTAGCTTGTGCCGCTGCCTGTGACACAGCTAGCTTGGGTGGGCTTACATGTGCTGATGTCACACCTCCTGATGGCAGGGTGGACATACCCTAAGTGTCTTATTCAATAGGAAGAGCTAATACTAAGAGGCATTATCTTGTAAGGACATACAGTTGTAATCACCCAGGGCTTCAAGACTTGTAAGGGGGACTTTTAGCAAGACTGTTTAGAGATCAGTTTTATATACTTTTCAGTCCAACCATTTCAAGAGTTGAGATTTTTATTAAGAGGATAATCTGTTGTATGATGAACCCCAACATTACAATACCCTTAATTCAGGGAACCTAAAGATGATGACAAAAGTGTATTTAATAAGGCCTGCTAAAGCACTGCTGTAAACAGTTAATCATATTTTCCGTTAACTTGTTATTCTTTAATCAGTATTGGCTGTGGTGGAGGGATACTTTCCTGATATTCCTAACACTTTCATAGATTCATAGATTATAGGACTGGAAGGGACCTCGAAAGGTCATCGAGTCCAGTCCCCTGCCCGCATGGCAGGACCAAATACTGTCTAGACCATCCCTTATAGACATTTATCTAACCTACTCTTAAATATCTCCAGAGACGGAGATTCCACAACCTCCCTAGGCAATTTGTTCCAGTGTTTAGCCACCCTGACAGTTAGGAACTTTTTCCTAATGTCCAACCTAGACCTCCCTTGCTGCAGTTTAAACCCATTGTTTCTGGTTCTATCCTTAGAGGCTAAGGTGAACAAGTTCTCTCCCTCCTCCTTATGACACCCTTTTAGATACCTGTAAACTGCTATCATGTCCCCTCTCAGTCTTCTCTTTTCCAAACTAAACAAACCCAATTCTTTCAGCCTTCCTTCATAGGTCATGTTCTCAAGACCTTTAATCATTCTTGTTGCTCTTCTTTGGACCCTTTCCAATTTCTCCACATCTTTTTTAAAATGCGGCGCCCAGAACTGGACACAATACTCCAGCTGAGGCCTAACCAGAGCAGAGTAGAGCGGAAGAATGACTTCTCATGTCTTGCTCACAACACACCTGTTAATACATCCCAGAATCATGTTTGCTTTTTTTGCAACAGCATCACACTGTTGACTCATATTTAGCTTGTGGTCCACTATAACCCCTAGATCCCTTTCTGCCGTACTCCTACCTAGACAGTCTTTTCCCATTCTGTATGTGTGAAATTGATTTTTCCTTCCTAAGTGGAGCACTTTGCATTTGTCTTTGTTAAACTTCATCCTGTTTAACTCAGACCATTTCTCCAATTTGTCCAGATCATTTTGAATTATGACCCTGTCCTCCAAAGCAGTTGCAATCCCTCCCAGTTTGGTATCATCCGCAAACTTAATAAGCGTACTTTCTATGCCAATATCTAAGTCGTTGATGAAGATATTGAACAGAGCCGGTCCCAAAACAGACCCCTGCGGTACCCCACTCGTTACGCCTTTCCAGCAGGATTGGGAACCATTAATAACAACTCTGTGAGTACGGTTATCCAGCCAGTTATGCACCCACCTTATAGTAGCCCCATCTAAATTGTATTTGCCTAGTTTATCTATAAGAATATCATGCGAGACCGTATCAAATGCCTTACTAAAGTCTAGGTATACCACATCCACCGCTTCACCCTTATCCACAAGGCTCGTTATCCTATCAAAGAAAGCTATCAGATTGGTTTGACATGATTTGTTCTTCACAAATCCATACTGGCTGTTCCCTATCACCTTACCACCTTCCAAGTGTTTGCAGATGATTTCCTTAATTACTTGCTCCATTATCTTCCCTGGCACAGAAGTTAAACTAACTGGTCTGTAGTTTCCTGGGTTGTTTTTATTTCCCTTTTTATAGATGGGCACTATATTTGCCCTTTTCCAGTCTTCTGGAATCTCTCCCGTCTCCCATGACTTTCCAAAGATAATAGCTAGAGGCTCAGATACCTCCTCTATTAGCTCCTTGAGTATTCTAGGATGCATTTCATCAGGCCCGGGTGACTTGCAGGCATCTAACTTTTCTAAGTGATTTTTAACTTGTTCTTTTTTTATTTTATCCGCTAAACCTACCCCCTTCCCATTAGTATTCACTACGTTAGGCATTCCTTCAGACTTCTCTGTGAAGACCGAAACAAAGAAGTCATTAAGCATCTCTGCCATTTCCAAGTTTCCTGTTACTGTTTCTCCCTCTTCACTAAGCAGTGGTCCTACCCTGTCTTTGGTCTTCCTCTTGCTTCTAATGTATTGATAAAAAGTCTTCTTGTTTCCTTTTATTCCCGTAGCTAGTTTGAGCTCATTTTGTGCCTTTGCCTTTCTAATCTTGCCCCTGCATTCCTGTGTTGTTTGCCTATATTCATTCTTTGTAATCTGTCCTAGTTTCCATTTTTTATATGACTCCTTTTTATTTTTTAGATCGTGCAAGATCTCGTGGTTAAGCCAAGGTGGTCTTTTGCCACATTTTCTATCTTTCCTAACCAGCGGAATAGCTTGCTTTTGGGCCCTTAATAGTGTCCCTTTGAAAAACTGCCAACTCTCCTCAGTTGTTTTTCCCCTCAGTCTTGATTCCCATGGGACCTTACCTATCAGCTCTCGGAGCTTCCCAAAATCTGCCTTCCTGAAATCCATTGTCTCTATTTTGCTGTTCTCCCTTCTACCCTTCCTTAGAATTGCAAACTCTATGATTTCATGATCACTTTCACCCAGGCTGCCTTCTACTTTCACATTCTCAACGAGTTCCTCCCTATTTGTTAAAATCAAGTCTAGAACAGCTTCCCCCCTAGTAGCTTTTTCAACCTTCTGAAATAAAAAGTTGTCTCCAATGCAGTCCAAGAATTTGTTGGATAGTCTGTGCCCCGCTGTGTTATTTTCCCAACATATATCCGGATAGTTGAAGTCCCCCATCACCACCAAATCTTGGGCTTTGGATGATTTTGTTAGTTGCTTGAAAAAAGCCTCATCCACCTCTTCAGGTGGCCTGTAGTAGACTCCTAGCATGACATCTCCTTTGTTTTTTGCCCCTTTTAGCCTAACCCAGAGACTCTCAACACTTCCGTCTCCTATGTCCATCTCTATCTCAGTCCAAGTGTGTACATTTTTAATATATAAGGCAACACCTCCTCCCTTTTTCCCCTTTCTAAACAGTCTCTGTTGTTAAAGGCATTTTAGTACACAGAAAATGAATTCTTATTGAAGTATCAAACTATCCAGAGTTGGGTGGTAAAGAGTGATATGCTTGTATGTGGGTGTATATCAGCTTATATGGATTTTAAGAGCTATAGTTCTTAATAGCTTTAGCTGCTGTTTTTTAGCTATCTAATTTTAAATTACTGTTTTAAAGGAACCCAGCCAGAATGGACCTCTTTTTACTGAATTAAAGTTCTACATGCGAGCTGCTAAACCAGAGCAAAGTAAGCAGTCTATCAGAATGAACTAAAAGACCATGTTTTCCTATAAATAATAATTTGAGTTTTTAATAAAATAAAGGTGAAGTGGCAGCCTTTAACGTTAAATGTGTTGGTTGGCTCATCAAGAGAGCCTGTTTAGATTCATTTTTTAAAAACGACCTTCTTATGTTCATTTACATTTCTTAATTGTATTCCTTAATCATAAATGGATGTTTCTTTTTACAATGACACACTTTTTTTTTCTAAATGGATAATTACTGAAGATAATTGTTTGTAAATAAGAGTTACTGAAGTAGAACCATTGCTCTTGTCCTCTTTCTCACACCTAAGGTCATAAACCTTTGAGGGCTCAGCCTGTAATATCACCAGAACAAATAGGATTTTCTTAGTGTTTAAAGCCAAACAAGATTTTAATGAGATTAGAAGAAAAATTAGTAATTTGAAATAACTTAAAAATAGTTGAGGCAGTATTTGGAAAAACGGTATCTGCTGTGTTAAAATGTAGTCTTGCAGTTACATTTTTGGTATGTAGTTTTCCATCAGTAGTATTAGTTGTATTAGTATCAGGATACATTACAGTTGGATCTCCTTTATCAAATACCTGTTCATGTTGGGATATGTTTCATTACCAGATTTAGAAATAGATAGACGAGCCTACTTGTTGTCTGGTATACTTGGTTCATGGCTTCTCACTATCAGATAATGATCAGATCTTACATGCATAAATTTTAAATGATTTATAAGTAATCTTTTCCACAAGACTCCTGCAGTACAAGTTCATAACTTTGTTTTTATTTATATTTTTAGTTCAGAAATGGACTAGTTCCCATAAACTGAAGTACTTAGGTGTACCGAAGTACTGGGGCTCTGGCTTGCATCAAAAAAATGGAAACAGGTAAAATAAGTCTTGTGTTTAGGACATTTTAATATTTTCCCACCCACAACAACTTCTTCTTTTATATCCATCTCAGAGTCCAGCTCTTAATTTATAAATCCTTGATCATTATAAGCTACATTCTATAATTTTTCTTTTAATTATCCTGAACATGTGTTCAGAATTAATCTTTTAATTCACATGTATAAAGAAGGAAATGCACTGTTTTACTAGACTTTGCCTTCTTATCTTCAGTTTGTTTACTCTTGGGAGAGAAAGTCTTTTTATTTAATCTGAGAACTGGTATAGACAGTCCAATCCTTATTTTATTTCAAAAGTTCAAGGCTAGGTTTTTATACTGTTTCATGTGAGATTGAGGAATCCATTAGCTCAGAGATATACTGACTTTACATGCATTTATGGCTAGTCTGTAATAGCACAGAATCAGTTGGGTTGGAGATGGCTAACTCTTTGACAAAACAGTAGTGGTTACTCCAGCAGCATATATGACATCAGCAGGGAAAGGTGGTGGAGGAAGCGAGATCCATGCTAAGTGTGGAACTTGTAGAATTAGGGATCTTGTAGACTTTGCACAGTAGTGCAAACTTTCTCTGGCTAGGTCAATTCATAGAGCAATTAATGCTATGGCCTCAAGTGTCTGAATAGGGCATTAAATCATCCAGTAATCTAATGTAAAGAACTTGAATTCAGGTGATACTGGGCTGCAAAAGAAAATGCAGTATGACAAAATGTAACTGTCTCAATCCAAATGAGCTTTTCAAATTCATAATGTTTCATGTGCAGGGCTTTTATGGAATGAGCTTTTATAATAAAGTCAAACTATGGTGACCTTAGAGATGAATATCAAAACATATTTGATAGGGGAGCTTCATTTCAATAAGTAGAATGCACATTTAAATCTTAATAGTATTACTTTTAAAGCAGCCAACTTGTGAAAGTAACCACTTAAGTAAAATATAAATTACTTTTGGGGGAAAAAAAAGTTGGTCTTAACAGGCAATTAATAGTTGCTCTTTCCTGTTGTTAATGAAACACCATAGTACTTTCCGAGATGGGCGCTTGTTATACTGCATAACTTGCTGGATCTCAGGATCATACCTTTGATGGAGGACCTTTTGTTTAGGTGATATAAAGCAAACAAAACAAATATTAGGGTTGAAGTACAGTACAAAAAATTATAGTGTTCATAAATTTTTGTTTGCCTGCATAGCTGATTTTTAGTCTAAAAATAAACATGCTTGAATTCAGTAATTAGTGCAGTGGGGTAAAATACATGGGTAAAATACTGTACACGTTTTAATTCAGTAACTTTTTTCCCCCGGTTTGAATTTCAGCTATAGGTTTATGGTAATGGACCGATTTGGGAGAGATCTTCAGAAAATTTATGAAGAGAATGCAAAGCAGTTTGCACACAAAACTGTGTTAAAATTAAGCTTGAGAATAGTAAGTAATAGTAATTCCTGAAACATTTTTAAAATCCATCTTTCTAATGTAGCCTTTTGCTAAAAGGCAATTTGTGCTGAATAGTGGTCCTCTGCTGGCTGGAGTTGGGTACTACGCTGATACTCCTGTATATTGTGTTTTGTTAGCTTGATATTCTGGAATATATCCATGAGCATGAATATGTGCATGGAGACATCAAGGCCTCAAACCTTCTCCTGAGCTACAAGAATCTTAATCAGGTATTTCTGATATCTGTGCTTCATTTCTCCTGTTTTAATCCTGTTGTTTGACAACACACTGAGGTGCTTTGAACCTGTGAACGTTAGCAGAAGTCTTATTTTTAAGAATGTATACGGTTATATTTCTGCTTGACATTTATATTTAATATTCTACATTTTTGATGCAATTTGCTGGCAGTTTATCAAGTTGGCTATTCTGCCCTAAATAATATTCAGGAGGAGTGCTTGTGATACAAAATGAATTTCAAATAGCTATTTGGGGGTGGAAGCTTAAAATTATATAGTACACCAGTAAATTATGTTTGCCTGTCTGCTTTGTCATTTTTTTTATTTCCTTTGTTCAAGGATCCATCAAATACAAGTGTTCTGTTACTTGGAAAATTTGGTCTCTTAACATGTTGATTATTCAAATCAATTGATTTACAGAAATATATTTAGTTTTCTAATTTTTTTTAAACCCTTTAGTGTTTGGAAAATGTGCATTTAATTTCCATAATTCTACGTGTTTCTCTGTCCAAATAGTTTACCTCACAAAGTAGATTAACTATTGCCAGTATATTTAGAAGTAGCCAGGGGATAATGAAGAGTACTACCTGGCATCTATTCTTTTGTAGTACTTCTTTTGTTGTAATAGGACAACAACAGTAGCTTTATATGAATACTCAAGAAATACAGCATGATAAATGTATTCTAATCTCTGATATCAATACTGTGAGCCTCTTTTACTGTTGTCCAATAGACCATTGTAATCCAGCCTGCTCCTAGATAAGAACTGAACATTTTACTTTGCACTGCCACTAGATCAGCAGTAAATGATTTCTAAAACTGGTTGTCATTTTTCACATAGTGCATGAAGTGATTGAATTTTATATACGTCTCATGTTTAAGAATGAATAAATGAGCTTTTTAATCCAAAGAGCTGACCTTTTGGAGTTTTTGTTCTAAAGAAGTTCTGAGAGTCACTCGTATTTATTTTTATATGAATTGTTCTGTATGAATAGTCCTTTAATCTTTGCATGGTATGTGGGATTTGATAGGTGTACTTGGTTGATTATGGCCTTGCTTATCGATACTGTCCAGAAGGAGTGCACAAAAAATATAAAGAAGACCCCAAAAGATGTCACGATGGTACAATTGAATATACTAGTATTGATGCACATAAGGGTGTGGGTAAGTAGTCAAAGCTTCAATTCACTTTGTTCCATACAAGACTGTTTTTATTTTAATCACAAACCTTTTAGAGAGGACATTTTAAAATAGATTCCTATTTACTGTGAAGTCCTAACACTGTGTTTTAAAAAACTAAATGTTCCAACTGTATAGCAGAAGTTCAGCTATGTTTTTTCTGAAATTTGCTGGGCAACAGAATTAGAGCATTTACTAATTTTTTCAGCTGTTACTTTGCTGTAGTGTTGGAAATCATTTGTATTCCTTTTCATATAGACATGATTGTATCTCCTTTATATAAGAAACCCACCTAATCTCTTAAAAGTGATCATGTGTATCTGTTAGTATGAGACATATTTATTGAATTGGTACTAACTGTGTGAGTGGACAGGTGTGTGATGATTCTGGGGTGATTCTGGTGAGGGGAAAAATACACAGCTATTTAAGGGAGTTAATGGTCCCTAAATTCAATTTGAAGTGTACTTCTCCCATATCTGGCCAAGGCTGAGCCTTAAATTTAGTGTGATGTAAACTACCATCCTTTAAATCTAATCTGTGTCCATTGAAAATAATAGAACAAAAAGTGAAAAATATTAAACATTATAGTAACGTGACTTTATAAAGAGCAAAGCTTGCCAGACCAAGTTTGTTGCTTGTTTTGATAAAATTATAGAATTAGTGGATGAAGAACATAAGAACGGCCATAATGGGTCAGACCAATGGTCCATCTAGCCCGGTATCCTGTCTTCTGACAGTGGCCCATGCCAGGTGCTTCATAGGGTACGAACAGAACAGGTAATCATCAAGTGATCCATTCCCTGTTGCCCATTCCCAGTTTCTGGCAAACAGAGGGTAGGGACGCTTCAGAGCGTGGTTTTGCAATAGAAATGCAGTAGAAGTGTTATATTTGAATGTTTAGGAAAGTTTTTGATGTCTTGCACAAGTTTAATTTAAAAATTAAAATCTGCTTGGATGTAAACTCTAAGCTTTGTTAGTCAATTTTTAGCCCAGGTGAAAGGGGATTTTCCTGTTGATACATTTAATAACATTTTAATAGGTATCTTGTGGAACACGTGAAAGCAAATATGTTATATCCCTCGTCTTGTCAACATATAGGATTTCAGAATCTTCTGCAAGCAATGTTTCAGTATTCAGGAAATCTGAAATATTTCCATTTGTGGAATAATAATTTGAAGAACTCACATTTCAACTCTGTTCCCTATTTTTGGGGAATGGGGAAGTAAAAATGTTTTGAACATAACTCAGTCAGCTCACTCACTCTATTCTGTCACAATGCGAGGACTTAAAATGCTTCAGAAATTGGGATAACTGCAGCATGTCATAGTCGTGATTGGAAGAAAGAGAGATTAATTTCAAATTCCTTTCAGTCTTCCAGCCATTTGAGCAATACTTCTTGTTTCCTTTCCTTCCTGCTTCCCTCTGAAATAAACTCAAAGCATACTGTCGTTGTTAATTACTGTTAACTTTGGCTTCCAGTTGTCTTACTGTGTTTACAAACTTTAAATGTGTGTATGTATTTATGTATATTTGTAGCTCCATCAAGACGGGGTGACTTGGAAATTCTAGGTTACTGTATGATTCATTGGCTCAGTGGCCATCTACCATGGGAGGACAATTTAAAAGACCCCAACTATGTCAGAGATTCAAAAATTAGGTAAGGAATTTATTATATTTTCTCATTTGAAACTCAATCTAGGAATAAAAATATTTCACTGTAGCAATACTATGTATTCATAAACAATGTGCTGCTTCTGTGAGGAGTTGAGTAATACTACGTCTACTCTTGCAGGCTGGAATGGAGATTCCAGAGTTATAATGAAGTCCAAAACTGTAGGTTATATTCCCCTTCAACCTCCCCCTTGATTACATTCCCTTCCTTTTATTCCCATCCTACCTTCAAAATAATAATTTACACCTTCTCTAATTACACCCCCTTAACTTTTGTACTTGTCAACACCATATCCCTCTGTTAAGTATCTTTATATTAGCCCCTCACAACACCCTTGTGAGGTAGACCAAGCACTACCACCCCCATCTTACAGATGAGGAACTGAGGCACAGAATCTAAATAGCCTACAGAAAGTCACATTGGAAGTCTTTGGCAGATTAAGGAACTGGACTTGGATCTCCTGAGTTCCTGACTACTGCCCTAAACAATGGATCATCCTCCCTCATTTCCTCTGTTTGCCATCTTAGCAGAGAGTAAGTGCTGTCAGGTGCCTGCAGTACTGCTTTTGCCACCACTACCTGGCAGTCATTGCTCAGAGCAGCTTCTTGTCCCTCCTGTTAACACTGCTGCCTCAATGTTTCTCAGAGCAGCAACTTCTCTCCTCTTCTAGTTGCTGATCTGATAAAAGGCAGCAGTGCAAGGGGGAGTCGTAATAGTTCTGAGTAGCAGTGGCTAGAGCAGAAATTGGCCTTGCATGGATGCAAGAAGGAACTGACATATGAGGGTTTAAAGTAGAACATCTTCTGAGCCAGTTTTCTACCTGTATGTAGTTTGGAGTGGTTGGTGAGAGAGCCAAAGTCTTTTACGTTGACTGGCTGATATATTCACCCATGACCACAAAGGTTCTGGGCCCATGTTGCTTATTGAAAGAAGTGCATCTCTGTATCTTTTGTTAAATTTTATTAAAATAATTCAACCAAAACAAAATAAAAATCACCACTACTTAACTATTATTATTAAACTAAAGTAAGAATAAAGCAGTACAACTACCAAATAATATCAAATCAATGAATTAGTCTTTGCATTGGATTGGAGTTATGTCATAAAATGAATTAAATCATCAAATTAGTTCTAGAAATAATCCTTATAAATGCTAAAGAGAATTATAGGAAGGTGCCGGTCTGAATTCTTTAGTTGGGAGTTATAACCAATGTCAATCAAATCTGGGACTTAGAGCTGGTTAAAAATTCAGTACTAAAATGAAAATATCTAATTGACACATAGCTGAGAGCTAATTGTTTCCTTCTTAGAATTCTGTTCTTGTGTGGTGGCTAATCCTTGATGGTTTCTTGGACTTCCCGTTGATTATTATAGTTTGTGAACTTTGCTTACTCATCCTTGCGTCATCTCCCTCCAAGGTGTATGGACAAATCAGGTGTAAGACCTACCTTGGAGCCATGCAGCAATGTGGTCCAATCAGGTTTGAATTAGGTCATTAGCTTGTGTCAATTCTGGGAAAGTCCTTTTTTAAACTAGTAATTTAATTTTTAAAATATCTGGGATTTTATGTACTACAGGGACTGAAAGTCTGCCCCCTGCACCTTCGCCCCACCCTATCTATCTAGAGAATATATGAATGGTGGACATTAAACCACGTGAGGAAGCTGGCATGGTCTTATCTAGGCAAAAGGTCTTTGTGCCATGTCATCAGTTGATGGAAAATGTATTATGGAAAAATGCTATAAAAGTAGCTGATTTAAAAAAAAACCCAACAGCTTAGTAACTAAATTAAAAATAAAGAAAATCTTATGACCAATATTGCCACTGTTTTCACAAACAAGACAATTTACAGTAATACTTGGAATGGGCTGTAGGTCATGCAGCTTGCCTTTTGAAAGTTTCATCTTGACACAGGGAAGTTACTTTAAAGCATCTCAAGATGAAACTCACTTTAAAGATGTTCAATTTTATATAGGGTCTGCATTCTGATATTTCTTATTCTGTTTTTCTCACACCTGGATCTCAGCCTTGTTCCTTAGCTTATAAAGTCAGTTGCTCGGGAACAGCACAGTGCTGCAACTCTGTTTCCTTAGGCAGGGATTCAGCTGGCCCTGCAGAGGGAATTTTCTTGTCTAGGTGAAGTGAAGAGCATGTGATCACAAGGATCCTGCAGAATTTAAAGTGCTTATGTTGCATTTTTTTATCCAAAGATCTCAAAGCACTTTACAAATGTGGATAAGTATTCCCCTTTCACAGAAAGGAAGACTCTGGCACAGATATTGTCATGCAAGGAGCCAGTTACATAGATAGAAACAAAACTGAGGCTTCCGATTTTCCGGTTTCTTGCTGTAATCACTAGACAAGTGTAAAAGGTAACAGAATCAAAACAAAAGAACTGTAAGAAAAGGATTATACAATATTAAAATTATTTTTATTTACATGTCAATATTTAATTTTTTTCTTAACTTTTAATGCCTTAATATGTTTAAAAAAAAATACAGATCAGCTGTGAATGAACAAGCTGTTTTGCAATTATTAAATATAATTTATCCACAATCTAAACTATTGATTCTTCCACTTTTACTTCTCAGATATAGTGAGAATATTACAGATTTGATGAACAAGTGCTTTCCTGAGACAGAAAAACCAGGTAGGAAGAGCTTTTTAAAATATTAGTACTTGGGGTTTTATTCTATTAGACAAACATTTAATCCTTAGTCTCTCAAAAAATATAAAGCACATTGAAATAAAGCATTAATGATTCATTCCTCAAAGAAACCTGACTGGCCACCTCTACCATACTACAGCCAACTTTAATAGGGTTTAGGTAGATTATTCTGTTAGGCCAGGAATGCACTCACAGCATATCTGAAATTCCCATTTTCATGTGGCAGTAACTACTTTAATATTTGGGTATGTGTAGTAATTTTTTCTGTATTGAGTTGAATACAAACACAGACAGATGACACTTCAGCTGCTTAGAAAGATTGAGTGGGTGTCAGATTGTTGTCAGCATGTAGTCCATCTGGGAGAGGTGTCTCTGATATTCTGTTCCTCCTATCGCCTCTTTGGCTATATCTGCACTTGAAGCTAGGAGGTGTGATTCCCAGCATGGATGGACAGACTCATGCTAGCTTAGCTTGAGCTAGCATGCTAAAAATAGCAGTGTGGATGTTGCAGCAACCACAGCGGCTTGGGCCAGGCCGTGTTGTTGGCTGGGTTGCACCTAGGTGGTAGTGTTCACTGCTATTTTTAGCATGCTAATGCGAGTCTGTCTACTCTGTCATACTTCCCAGCTGCTGTGTAGACATACCCTTTAAGTTCTTCCCAGTGACTAGAGCCAGAACCTGCCTCTGCTTCTGCCTTCCCAAACAGCAGTAAAGTGAAACTGACCAATGTTTTGAATAGCAGTAATTAAATTTACAAGACAGGTAAGTTTTCTTTCTGTTATAGGAAAGGTGTGAACAGTAGCAGTCACTAGTTTAGTCTGCAGACTGGAAGATAGCAATCCTCTGGCTCGCACTCATTTCTAGTTGGAAACATCTTCACAACTGTAAGGGTTAGAAATTAATTTTTGTAATAAATTTAGATTCTAAAGAAACACTTGTCTGGGAAAACTTGTGACTCGCCATATGAGAATTGGCTAGCAGATTTTCAAAGTCCTGACATTAATTTTACATGCTTTTTTGCAGAAATTAGAAATGGAAAAATTCTCTTGGGTCACCCAATCCTAATTGTCAATACAGGATTGTTTCATTCTTATTAATATTTTAGCAAATATAGTTTTAAAGGTGAAATGATGAAAAGTCCCTGCCTTTGATTAAAATAAAATACATGAGAAATAGTTTCTCCTTAACTTACCTGGCAAAGTTCTGGGCTCAGGCTCTTATTTCACCTGTAGTAGATCATCTTAAATGCAGGGAAGAAATATCAGTTGAATAAAAGGCTCACTGTAGAGGAAATAAGCATATTCAAAAATAGTTTTTAAAGGCTGAATATTTCCTTCATTGTAATGAATGTAGAAAAGTGGTGCTGTGATAATTTGTTAATGAGCCCTGGGATGATTTTTTTCTTATTTCTAAAATATGCTGTATTAAACAGCTATAATTATGTTTAAATATCCATATCAAAGAATCCCAAAAAGGATGTATACATAATTCTCACATTTTTTGGTAAAACCTATTGATTACCAACTGCTTTAAATAGAAATTAATTTTATGTACCATTCCCTCAGATGAAATAGCCAAGTACATGGAAAAGGTGAAGTTATTGAGCTACGAAGAGAAACCTCTTTATCAGCATTTCCGAGAAATACTTTTGCAAGGTCTTAAGGCTATTGGGCAAAAGGATGATGGCATACTGGACTTCAGTTTTTCAGAGAATGGAGATTTGCGAACCAAGCCTGTACAAAAGGTTGTTTCTTTTTACTTTTAAAATCAGCTTTTAATGGATCTTGTTTTAAACTAAATAAAATGATATGGAAAATGGATGTCATAATTAGCCTAAATAGGAAAGTAAGGAAAAAGAAAAGTAAGTCTCAACTGTTTGTTAGCTTTACAGCATATTTCATAAGCAGACACATGGGCTAATTTTAATTTAACTAATTGCTCTGAAAGTTTTTAATATAGCATAATGTTAGCAGGTATACTTTCACATGCAGTAAATAATACCTTGGGAAAGAGAATGTATATTTAGTTGTAATGACATTTGAACAGATGAACATTGCAGTTAATTTACACATTTTTTTTTTCAAGAGTCTAAAAAATTCCAGATGGGCCAAAGTGTGAGGTAAAATCAGAAGTCTAGTTACCTTTTGGTTTCATTTCAGGTTTCTTACCTTACATAACTATACCTAAATACTTACTTTTAAATGAACATCCTTATGTCATCAAATTGCTACTGAAATTCAGGTATTGTGTACAGTATTATTATTTGTATTATCGTAGCACCTAGGAGACCCAGCCATGGACCAGGACCCCATTGTGCTAGGCACTGAACAAAAAGGTGTTCTTCACAATTAGTATAGTACTAGATTAGGGGTATATTAATCTTTTTATTTAGGCTTGGCAGATTTTTTTACTATAATTTTGATGTATAATTGCAATGCTTGTTTTTAAGTATTTATTTTATCAATTTAAATTTTCACAGTTGGGAAATTGAGGGGGGCAGACAATTATTTAATGACAGTAGATATTGAGATTCAGCAAGTTAGCTTTATAACTATTAAAATACAAATTGTCAGCATCACATGTCAGAAGATACAAAGTAAATATCCGTAAATCAAACTCTTAAGTTCTCAAGCAACATTTTTCTTTGCCTATCTGTACATTTAGATTATTATCAATGGAAATATTTTTTGTTGGTTTGTATGTGTATGATGAAATGGATGTTTACCGACAAAAATCTAATACTTCCAGAGGTACTTGTATTCAAGTAGACCGAACTCTAAATTGTGTCTCACATATGGAACCTTGTTGTGCATTTGCATTTGCACAAGTAGCTCTTTCCAATTAGTAAAATGTACAAACATACTTACACCACGGAGGAGATTTTATAATTCACACATTTCAGAAAAGGATCCTAGCATATTAACTTTATAGGTAAATACTGATTTCCCATTGTCAGTATGCAACTGCTTGTGTGGAATCTGTGTGGATGTTTATACAGAAGAAACATATGCTAGTGGGACTAGTTCTTAGTGAAAGCTATAGTACTATACATATGCAGAAAACCCTCTGCAAATTTATTTACAGATGTAAATTTCATCATTTCATGAAAACTGCTCCCTAATTTTTTGAGGAAAAGTTAAAATCTGGAATTTGTTATGAAGAAGGATACTGAGGCATTAATATAACTAAAATTTAAGCTAGGTTACCAAATAAGCATTACTGTTACTGCCTGTATAGGACAAAACTTGATAGACAAAGGCAAGTAACTGGGAGACAGACATTTTAGACTTGATCCTCACTAACAGGGAGGTATTGGTGGTGAAGTTGAAGGCAATGTGGGTGAAACTGATCATGAAATAATAGATGTAAAAATTCTAAGGAAGGAAAGGAGTAAGAGAAGCAGAATAGGGACAACGAACTTCAAAAAAGCAGATTTCAACAACTCAGAGGTATGTACATAGGTATGTAAGGTCCTCTGGGCAGAAAATCTGAGGGATAAAGTAGTTGAGAAGATCTGGCAGTTTCTCAAGGAGATTATTAAATGTGAAACAGCAAACTATCCCAGGCAAAAGAAAGATAAGAATAATAAGAGGCCAATATGGCTCCTTTAGGAGCTCTTTAATCATTAGAAAGGAGTCCTACAAAATGTGGAAACATGGACAAATTGCTTAAGAATACAAAAGTATAGCACAAGCATGTAGTGATAAAATCAGAAAGGCTGAGGCTCAAAATGAGTTACATCTAGCAAGGGACATAAAAGACACTAAGAAGAGGGGGTCATAGAATCATAGAATATCAGGCTTGGAAGGGACCTCAGGAGGTCATCTAGCCCTGCTCAAAGCAGGATCAATCCCCAGACAGATTTTTGCCCCAGATCCCGAAGTGGCCCCCGCAAGGATTGAACTCCCAACCCTGGGTTTAGCAGGCTAGTGCTCAAACCACTGAGCTATCGCTACCCTCCAATAGATATATTAGGAGCAAGGGAAAGACAGGAAAGTGTAGATCCTGTATTTAGTGGGGAAGGAGAGCTAATAATGGATGACATTATGAAAGCTGAGGTGTTTAATGCCTATTTTGCTTCTGTCTTCACTAAAAAGGCTAGTGGTGACCGGATACTCAGCACAGTACTAACAACACTGGGGAAGGAATTCAACCCAAAATAGGGAACGAACAGGTTTAAGTGTATTTAGATAAATGAGAGATATTGAAGTTGGCAGGACCTGATGAAAATCACCCTGTGATACTTAAGGAACAAGTTGAAACAATCTTGGACTGTTAGCAGTTATCTTTGAGAACTCATGGAGGGTAGGTAAGATCCCAGAGGACTGGAGAAGGGCATACATAATACCACTCTTTAAAAGGGGAACAAAGAAGGCCCAGGGAATTATAGGCCAGTCATCCTAGCTTTGGTACCTGGTAAGTTACTGGAACAGATCAGATGCTTACAGATTGATTGTTTAATAGAAGATAATTGGGCTATATGTAATAGCCAAAATGGATTTGTCGAGAATGAATCATGCCGAACCAACCTAATTTCCTTCTTTGACAGGGTTATAGCCTGGGTGGGGGGAGCAATAAACATATATCTTGATTTAATAAGGCTTTTGACACAGTCCCATGTGACGTTCTCATTAGCCAATGTGGCCACAACTATTTCACATTTGGAGACCATATATACCTTCAAGTCAGCGGCACTGCTATGGGTACCTGCATGGTCCCACAGTATGCCAACATTTTTATGGCTGACTTAGAACAACGCTTCCTTAGCTCTCATCCCCTAACACCCCTACTCTACTTGCGTTACATTGATGACATCTTCATCATCTGGACCCATGGAAAAGAGGACCCCTTGAGGAATTCCACCCTGACTTCAACAATTTCCATCCCACCATCAACCTCAGCCTAGACCAATCCACACAAGCGGTCCATTTCCTGGACACTACTGTGCTAATAAGCGATGGTCACGTAAACACCACCCTATACCGGAAACCTACTGACCGCTATACTTACCTACATGCCTCCAGCTTCCATCCATTCCACCACACAATCCATTGTCTACAGCCAAGCTCTAAGATATAACCGCATTTGCTCCAATCCCTCAGACAGAGACAAACACCTACAAGATCTCTATCAAGCATTCTTAAAACTACAAAACCCACCTGCTGAAGTGAAAAAACAGATTGACTGACCCAGAAGAGTACCCAGAAGTTACCTACTACAGAAGTTACCTACCAATAAAGAAAATAACACAACGCCACTAGCTCTCACCTTCAGCCCCCAACTAAAAACTCTCCAGCACATCATAAAAGATCTACAACCTATCCTGAAAGATAATCCCTCACTCTCATAGATCTTGGGAGACAGACCAGTCCTCACTTACAGACAGCCCTGCAACCTGAAGCAAATACTCACCAGCAACCACACAACAAAAACACTAACCCAGGAACCAATCCTTGCAACAAAGCCTGATACCAGCTCTGTCCACATATTGATTCAAGTCACACCATCAGAGGACCTAATCACATTAGCCATGCCATCAGGGGCTTGTTCACCTGCACATCTACCAATGTGATATATGCCATCATGTGCCAGCAATGCCCCTCTGCCATGTACATTGGCCAAACCGGACAGTCTATACGCAAAAGAATAAATGGACACACATCTGACATCAGGAATCATAACATTCAAAAACCAGTAGGAGAACACTTCAACCTCTCTGGTCACTCAGTAACAGACTTAAAGGTGGCAATTTTTCAACAGAAAAGCTTCAAAAACAGACTCCAACGAGAAACTGCTGAACTTGAATTAATATGCAAACTAGATACCATTAACTTTGGCTTGAATAGAGACTGGGAGTGGCTGGGTCATTACACAAATTGAATCTATTTCCCCATGTTACGTATCCTCACACCTTTTTGTCAACTGTCTGAAATGGGCCAGCTTGATTATCGCTAAAAACGTTTTTTTTTTCTCCTGCTGATAATAGCTCATCTTAATTAATTAGCCTCTTAGAGTTGGTATGGCAGCTTCCACCTTTTCATGTTCTCTGTGTGTGTGTGTGTGTGTGTATCTAACTATCTATGTGTTCCATTCTATGCATCTGATGAAGCGGGCTATAGCCCACAAAAGCTTATGCTCAAATAAATGTGTTTGTCTCTAAGATGCCACAAGTACTCCTGTTCTTTTTGTATTCAAAGAGTAGTTATCAATGGGTTTCTGTCAAACTGGAGAGAGGTAGCAGGTTGGGTCCAGCAGAGGTCCATCCTTGGTCCAGTACTAGTCAATATTTTCATTAAGACTTGGATGATGGAGTGGAGAGTATGCTTATAATATTTACGGATGACACAAAACTGGGAGAGGTTGCTAGCACTTGGGAGGACAGGATTAGAATTCAAAAGGAGCCTGACAAACTGGAGAGTTAGTCTGAATTCAACAAGATGAAATTCAGTAAATACAAGTTGAAACTACTACCCTTAGGAAGGAAAATTCATATGCATAATTACAGAAAGGGAAATAACTAGTTAGGTGGGAGTAGTGAAAAGGATCTGCGGATTATAGTGGATCACAAATTGCATAAGTGATGCAGTTGTGGAAAAAGCTAATATTCTGGGCAGTATTAACAAGAGTTCTGTGTGTAATACCTGGCTTGTAAATGTCCTGTTTTTATTCTGTATTGGTGAGGCCTCAACTGGAGTACTGCATCTAGTTCTGGGTGCCACACTTTAGGAGAGATGTGGATAAATTGGAGAGAGTCCAGAGGAGAGCAGCAAGAATGATAGGCCAGGTTTTCGAATCCTTTTTAAAACCTTTCCTCATAAAAAACCAAAACAAAATCTGGGCATATTTAGTCTCGAGAAAAGAAGACTTGGGGTGGGGACCTGGTAACAGTCTTCAAATATAGTAAGGGCTCTTATAAAGAAGACTGTGGTCAATTGTTCTCCATGTCTGCTGAAGATAGGACCAGAAGTAATGGGTTTAATCTGCAGCTAGGGTGGTTTAGGTTAGATATCAGGAAAAACTTTATAACTGTAAGGGTAGTTAAGCACTGGAATAGGCTTCCAAGGGATGCTGGGGAATCCCCATCATTGGAGGTTTTTAAGAACAGGTTGGACAAACACCTGTCAGGGATGGTCTAGGTTTACTTGGTCCTGCATCAGTTCAGGAGCCTGGACTAGATGACCCCTCAAGTCCCTTTCCGCTCTACATTTCTGTGATTGAGAGGTGGGCCCAGGTATTTAAACATAGGTATTGAAACATCATTCTTTGTATGTATTTTGTACAGCCCTATGTCATACAAAGTAATTTTAATCAGTAACATATTTCTAAACGAACTTACAGCAGAAGTGTAAGAATTTTTCACTTTATTGTAGTGAAATAGTATGTTTAAGCTAATAACAAAACAGTGACTTACAAACAAATAATTGATAAAAATGTTGACTCCACTGATGACAAGAAGATCAAGGGTAGTCCACTACGTTTGCAGGTGGGATTTTTTGGCTGCTCTAACAGCAACAGAATTGTGTGCACACATGCTTCTCTACAAGTATTGTTTGAAAAGATAGTGTCTGATATTACTGCTTAGTCAGCCATACGTTAAAGATCTCATGCAGAAAGTATGAAACCAAACGAAAAGCTACAGGAGATTGAAGTCCTCTGAAGTAATACCTCAAGCTTTTCTAAGGGCTTGTCTACACTTGCATGCTTAAATTGCAGCCACTGCCTGGATTGCAGCGGCATCGATTTAGTGCAGGTCTGGTGAAGACATGATAAGTTGATCAGAGTGCTCTCCCATCGACTTCAGTATTCCACCTCCCAGAGGGGTGGAAGGTAAGTCGGCAGGAGAGCGTCTCCCGCCAACATAGCGCAATGTAGGCACTGCGTTAGGTCGATGTAAGCAACTTCGCTCAGGTGGGTGATTATTTTTCACACCCCTGAGCAACATAACTTATATCGACTTAAGTGGCAATGTAGACCACACCTAAGTTACGATTTTGCATGGGAACTAATCCCCTGGTTAAAAATTGCATTACCATAGTTTTATTGTTAATGCTGAATCATGTGTAAAGATCTGCCCAGCAAGGAGAGCTCATTAACATGAGTTCCTTCCCCTGTGGATCAATGTGGTTTGGATCTGTGTGCTGAATGAAATCTGTTTCTGTTGGTTGGCTGACTTTGCTGTGTTAGGTTGGCCTGCTGCAGAGCCAACATCTGTGACCTTCTGAGTCTCTTGTGTCCTTGTCCAGCTCAGAAGACTATATGTATTTCCTATTAAATCAGGCCCTAGGTTTTAAAAACCTAATGTATTTTCCTTTAGTCAGGTCAATCATCACCATTCCCTAGATGGCGACATTACTTACCTATAGGTGTTTTTGTTTGCATGCATTGAGGTTTTTATTTATTGTGCCCCTTTTTGTTTTCTTCTGGTGGGGTGCCATAGGCCTAGTCATCTTACATTCATTTGCAATGGTTTTGTTGAAGTGTTTAAACTGAGAGCAGAATATAGGTCTCATAGCTTAGTGGTTCCCAACTTTTTACTAACGTGACCCACCAACTGCAGCCAAATTCATGTGTGTGGCCCAAAATGTTAGGCCAGCATCCTTCTCTTCTGCTATCACCTCCTCACCCTTCCAAGAGGGCACCAGCCGCCCACAGCAGCCCAGCACTGCAAATCTAATCCTGGCTCAGCCAAGAGAGGAGGCCCTACAGGGATGGGGGAGAGAGTTGGAAAGGAAGCTTGCCTCACTCACCCCGCAGTAGTAGGAGCTTTTGTCCTGCAGGGCTGGGCCTTCTCCCTTCATTGGAACCTGACACACAAAGTCACACTGTCACTCAGGCTTGACCTGGCTGTGGCAAAGTGTACTTTCTGTTGCAGTTACATACCATGCCCGAAAGCCCTTCCATCTATGCTAGATTTTCTAGGTCCAGTATTTCAGCTGTGGTTTCAGGATAGAAGGGAAGGGATTGTACTACTCCTACTGCCAAGGGCCTGTCTGACAGCACTCCAGAAGGCTTGCTGGATGGAGAGAGGGAGTTGGTTCTCACCAAGCAAGTCCCTCTTTCCTGAAAGTTGTGTGTGTGTTTGTTTGGCTCGTAGAACCGCATGGTGAATTACATGAGGATATTGATATAATAGGCATCATGGAAACTTGATGAAATGAGGATAATCAATGGGACATAATGATACCAGGGTACAAAATATATAGGAATTACAGGGTATGTTATGTTTGATAGGCCAGTGGCAGTGTTTTTCTTGTTTTTTGTTTTTAAAAGTGTATTCAAATAAGGTGAAAATCTTAAATGAATCAAACTGTACTATAGAATTTCTATGGATACAAATTCCATGCTTGAATAATTAATAGAGTAGTAGGAATATGTTACTGACCACCTGACTAGGATGATAGTGACTATGAAATGTTAAGGGAGGTTAGAGAGGCTACAAAACCAGAAAACATAATAGTAGATGATTTCAAGTATCCTTATATTGATGGGGTAAATTTCACCTCAGGGTGTGATACAGACATAAAGTTTCTAGACACCATAAATCGCTGCTTCTTGGAGCACTGTACTCCTGGAACCCACACTCTTGGTTTAGTCCTAAGTGGAACACAAGATCTGGTCCAAGAGGTAATTGTAGCTGAACTGCTTGGGAATAGTGACCATAATGTACCGTATATTCTTGTTCATAAGCCGCATTTTTTTTAGTAAAGAAGGGGGTCGGCTTATGAACGGGTATAGAGAGGGAGAGGTGGGACACAGCCCCTCCCCCCAACAGAGGAAGCAAGGAGAGGCAGCAGAGACAGAAGGGAAGAGGCAGGGCCAGAGTGTCTCCGCTTCTGGCTACGCTCCTGTCCCCGCAGCCTCCAAAGCAGCTGCAGCTCCGGGGTTGGCAGGCTGCAGCCTTGCCGCTTGGCCCCACCCCCCAGAGCAGGCTGTGGCTGTGCTGCCTGGCCCAGCCTGCTGGAACATGCTGCGGCTGCGCTGCCCGTCTGGCCCACCGGAGCAAGCTGCATCTGCGCTGCCCAGTCTGCTGGAGCAGCTCCAGCCAGGCCAGAGGCATCCTCCCCAGATAAAGTGGGAAGGGATGGAATGGGGAGAGTGGGGAGGTCCCGGGCTAGGGCTGGGGTCATGTGGGGGGTGGTCACAGGGGTTACTCCCCTGACTCCCAGCTTCTCCCCCCCCCCACCCCCAAAAAAATTTCCCCACCATTTGCTGGCCCATCAGGGTAAGCAGCTGGCGTGCCGGGACACTTTGTTTACTTAGGTTTACCTTCGTGCCTGCGGATGCTCAAGGTAAACAAACCATCTTGGCCTGCCACTGGCTTATCCTGATGGCCCGGGAGCCAAAGTTTGCTGACCCCTGAATTATAGGCTTATGAACGGGTTATAAACATTTTCCATTTTTACTTATTCATCTTGGGGGGGTCGGCTTATAAACGAACTGACATATGATTGAGTATAAACAGTAATTAAATTTAGCATCATTCTAGGGAGGAAAGTACCAAAAACAAATAGTGAAATTTAACTTTAAAAATGGAACTTACACAAGAAGGACGCTTCTTAAATGGAAATTAAAAATAGTAGTCACAAGGGTAAAATGCCTTCAAACAGCATGAAGACTACTTAAAAACATAGAGGCTCAGACTAAATGTATATCCCAAATCAAAAAAGATGGTAGGAGGACCAAAAGAATGCCACAGTTGCTGAACAGCAGAGTAGTGGAGGCCATTATAGGCTATAAGGCATCCTTTAAAATTTGGAAGTCAAATCCTAATGAGGAAAATAGGAAGGAGCACAAACTCTGGCAAGTAAAAGTATAATAAGGCAGGCAATGAGAGAATTTGAGAAGCAACTTGCTAAAGACACAAAAACTAACAAGATATTTAAGTCCAAAGCAGACTGCAAGGAGTCGGAGGGATCTCACAAAACTGGGTGACCGGGCAACAAAAGGCAGATGAAATTCGGGGGGGGGGGGGGGAAAATAATCCCATCTATACATACACAATGATGGGTTCTAAATTAGCTGTTACCATCCAAGAAAGAAGTCTTGGCATTACCCTGGATGGTTCTCTCAAAAATTCCGCTCAATGTGTAGCAGCAGTCAAAAAAGACTAACGGTATGTTAGGAACTATTGGGAAAGACATAGAAAATATTGTAATGCCACTGTATAAACCCATGGTGTGCTCTCAGTTTAGAAAAGAGACAACTAAAGCAGGATATGATAGGTGTATAAAATCATGAATGGTATGGAAAAAGTGAACAGATAAGTTACTTATCCTTTCACACAATACAAAAACCAGAGGTCACCCGATGAAATTAATAGGCAGCAGATTTAATACACATAAGAGGAAGTATTTTTCAAGCAATGCACAACTAACCTTGTGGAACTCATTGCTGTGGGATATGGTGGCCAAAAGTATAACTGGTTCAAAAAAGAACTGGATAAATTAATGCAGGATAGATCCGTCAATGTCTGTCTGTTAGTCAAAATAGTCAGGGGTGCAAGCCGATGCTCGGGGTGACCCTCATCTCGGATTACCAGAAGCTGGGCATGGAAGACAGAGGCAGATCATTGCATAATTGTTCTGTTCTGTGCACAAGCTCTAGCATAACAAGAAGATACCAACATTATATTCCAGAGGAAGCCTCTGTAACTGTTAAACTAAACTCCCTGGAGTAAGGGCCATGTCTTATGTTTTTTCCGCGCTTAGCACACTGACAGCACTCCATAATTGTTGGAAAATAAACAGTGGAAATGTGGGTTACAGTGATTCATACTTCCTTCTCACATTCTGTTTCAAACACACAGGTGTTGCTTTTGTGAGATGAATACTGCCTGATTTCCGTTGCCATGTGATTCACCTGCATCAAGATTGAGATTCTTTTTTTATTAAATAATCTTGGAAACAAGATAAATGTACTTTGCTTTTGTGTAGAATGTAATTGATATCTGTTTTTATGATGAGCGTTTAAAATCTCTCACAGTACAATCAGGTGGAATGCATTATCTCCTGTATAAAGGCAATACAGTGCTGAAATATTCCTCCTTAATTTTGGTCAGAACGAACAAAAGTGTCTGTGTTTATTCCTGCCTAATGCATCACAAATCTGCTGACATGCTAACCTTGGAGTCTTGGCTGGCGTTAATCAGGCCTGTGCACCGGCAGGAAAGATGTACCTAATGCACTCCATCAGTGCAGTTTGCATATGGAAGTTCTCACAGGGGAGCTGCCCTGTGCCAGCTGAGGGTTACCTGCCCACTGCAGTTATTGTATGTAATTATCGAACCAATCTGTTCAGCCCAGCAGGGTTTAGATGGTAATCATGAGGCAACACTTTGGAAAAGAAAGATGTAATGTGCTCTCCCCTTCTATCAGCTATGTGAAGTTGTAACACTTTTAAAGATATTTTAGTAAAGCAGTACATTCTTATTCAGTTAATAAAAAAGCAAGTTAAACTTTCCCAATGTTTAGCAAACTTATGTATGTGGGCCAATACATCCTTTGCAAAATGATGTGATTTTTTTTTTTTAAGAAAGTTTCCATAGCCACTTTCAGAATACTTTGCAACAGTGGGATTAATTGTAATAAACAGATAAGTTCTATATATTCAGAAGTTTTAAAATGTGTCTTGAATAGAGTTCAGCATTCCCTTGTAGCTCTCTTTGGAAGAGAACCTATAGTTGCCCTTAGGAAAAAATAATGTGCTGTCTGTGGGTGTTAGATACTTTTTAGCCGTGCAAAAAAAGGCTTTAAGCCTTTGGATTCAGATAAAGTTTGACTTAATATGGTATATGTTAATTACTAAAAATGTAATTAATTTTAATGTTGGGTAAGAACATTTTTCTGTATTTTAGGATAGATTGATTCTTTGATAATTATTAAATTTAAATTATTACTAAAATTAGAGAGGCCTTGATTTAGAAATGTGGATTGTTATAATTTAAAATAAAAACATTCTTAAAATGTGAACAAATAGCTTTTTGTGGAAAGGTAAAACTGAACTGTTTAAAATTGTATATTGTAATCAGTACTGTGTCTAACGTTTAGATTAATATTTTTGAGTCAGTTGCCTTCTGCATATAGGGTATAGTGAATGTTCAGATCAGGTGTAATGGAGATTGTGGGACAAATGACTTAGAATCACAGTGTAACACATGTAAATAGCTTCTACCTCACTCTTATTTAGTCAGTCTACTTGGAATTTCTGCTGTTGTCTCAACCACTTTCTTTTCTTTTTTACAGAAGAAAAGAAAGGCAGCGGCGTCAGCAGCAGCCACAACAGAGGAAAGCACTGGAACAGACATGGAAGATGTGGAAAGTCCACGAAAGAAGAGACCTGCTCGTTGTAGTAAGTCAAGAGCCATATTTCCATTAGTCTGTGCTATTCACTCCCACACTGATAAGAATTAGTCCTACCTTTAAATTTTTTGGCTTTCATGGCAGGTAACTTTAGGAAAATAGAGGTTTAGCTATCTGTCCTATGTACAGCAATTATATGAATATGTTCATTATGTTTGCATGTCATATAAAGCTGATGGGAGTATTAGTCGATAAACATTGATAGTTGCTCCCTGCCCCTTTTGCCATTGGTCATTCTCCCCCTTCGTTTTCATTTTCTCTTCCCCTGTCTTGTCCAATTCGCTGTCAGGAAACGCTGACTCCTCAGGACCAATTCCTCACAGCATGTTACAGCCAGAGGCTAGCAGCAGCAGCAGCTTACAACAGTGAGTGGATTTAAAGTAAAGGAAAGGAGTAGTTTTAAGGATAGAGAATTATGAAAATAGAATTAAAATAATTTGGTAATTTGACAATTGCTTTTCTTAGAAAAAACCATAGACTAGTACAATAGGGTGACTGTAAATCAAGATTAAGATTCATTGGTAGAGCTGTCTGAGAAAACGTGTGTAGTGCATATTCATGCTATTTCTGGCTTTAGCCTTTGCTATCTATCCCTCACACAGATGAGAAAAAAATTCAACTAATTAGAAAAATAGTAAATGATTCTGAAGAATATTTGTTTCAGATTATATTTTTCAAATAAAAGTGCAAAGCAGTGTCCAGGGTTAAGCACTATAAAAATAACAAAACAGTGGAAGTCAGAGACACTTGAGTTTTTAACAAGCAAAACTGATTTTATGGCAAATGTAGACGGGAAAGAAGGAAGGCAGGGGAAAAAGTGATGCTACACTTAGAAGTAGAATTATTTGTAATTTATGAATTGAGCCTGGTATAAATACCTAGACATGACATGAACTACAGCGATCAGACTAGTTTCATACCAGAGTTTGACATTGTCCCTTCATGTTTCAGCTGTTTACAGAGAAGTCTGACCATGAAAAAATGACTTGTGCATTTTTAATATGAATGTTTCTGTATTGCTGACTTCAATTTATTTAATTTTTTTTCAGTCCTGGAAGGTTGTTAATTAACTAGATTACACTTTATGCAGGCAACAGAGGGATTCAGTTTTATGCTGAATTTTATTCTATAGTTTAAACAGATTTTAATTAAGACCAGATAACACAATGTTTTATGATTTTTGTGACCACCAAATCTGTACTCTACCAGTGGTTTGGCCACTAATCTGAACCGCAGGTACTGGCCTAAACCTGATCCAAATCTGAAAACTGCGTTTTTGGTTCTTCCTAGTTAAAATATTTATGATATCTTCTATGACTGATGCATATCCTTACTTATTGCATTGCCTTCTAAAATTTGAGTTCAGTATTAAACAGTTCTTTGTATCAGTTTGGATCTCTCTGAGGGTGCACATGCCTATGCACATGAGCTTGGAATCTTTTCGGAGTAACGGTGTAACAATGTCTGGGCCATACATGTCCTGTGTCTCTTCGTGCCCTCATGTGAGGGCTTAAAGGGTGGATTGGCTGCGACACTCCTTCAGTTCCCTCTTACCATGTATGCCAACCAGACAGAACCTGGCAAATGTTCGACCTGGTATTCTTCCTTGAGCTTCAAACTCACTTCAAATTATATTATGAAGAAAACCCTCTTCAATTCCATGTTTCTAACTGATTTGGATGTTCCAAAAAATTTAAATAAAACCCAGGCGGTGACTCCATTGAGGGTTGAGGCATTTAGTGCTAGCCATAGTCATGGTGGATTTTTAACCCCTATGGGTTTAGCTCTGTCCACAGTGAAATGATCTTGTGCCCTTAATTGGCAGGCACAGCCGATGACTTTTCTGCCTTGGGAGGGGCACATCCCCCAACAGATGCTCAGTCTGTCATTCCTTCTTGGCCCACACTTGAAAATTGAGACACAAGGCTCAAATTACACCTCTTTCAGCAATCCATGAAAGTAATGTCTGATCCTGGAGAGGAGAGATCCATGGAATGTGAATAGAGGAGACTATCCACAGCAAGTGCTGTAGAAAGCAGGCACCTGACCACTTGTTCCAGCCAGAAGTCATCAAAAAGGGCACCAAGACCACTGGCACCAAGACTTAAGACACTGACTAGCCTGACACCTGCACTCTGGCATCAACGACCTCTGCACTGAGTGCTTTGGCACAGACTCCAGCACAAGGAGACCCATGTCATCTGCTTTTACAAAGTGCCAAGCAACAGACCCACACCAAGTGCAAATGCAGCTTTGTGTGTGTAGTGGATTCATCCTCCAGGAGGACTTAAAACATTCCTCCAGAGATGCCTTTTCCAAGTCCTCCTCGATGTTAAGGGCTGGGCGCATGGTACTGACTTTGAAGAACGTGCAAGAGACCGCGTTACTTACGCTGTTTTTGACACCGGAACCATATGGGTACTGAGATATGCCTTGGAGGTACTGACATCTCCTGTCTCCTTAGTACCAGGACAGGCACCTCACCAGAGGCCCCGGACCTGGATTTACCCCAGCAGAACCATTGTTCCCAGAGGATGTACTTCTATTCACCATTTCCAACTCACTCCTTCTCCCCTACATCATATAGGGAACCTCTCTTATCAGACCATAAAAGGATCTGAGCGGGAGGTCTAGAAATGTTCCATTCTGGGCATTTGTGTGACTGGCAGTGGACAAGTCAACAGCGATCTGGCCAGTACCCTTAATGTTCCACATTGGCCTTTGTGGGCCTACGGAGGTTCACCTTCCTGTGTGTCAAGAAACAGATCATGGTCACGTGTGTCCAGGAAAAGGAGGTGGTTTTGATCATCATCGACCTGAATGGCCAGGCCCCTCACCAGAAATGGAGGAAGCCCCTCATAAGCAAGTGGAGACTGCCCTCCCCACTGAAGGAGTCTTCAAGTTCTCCTAATAAGACAGTCACTTCAGCCCCTACACCAGCCGTTGATGACTCTAGAGCCTTCCAAGACCTGCTCTTGAGGATAGTTGAAACCTTGGATGTGGAGACACTGATCCAAGAGAACACACACAAGTTGTTCATCATTCACAGCTGCTTAGTGCTATCAAGAATTTCCCTCCCAATTAATGAGGGTGTACTGGACCCAGCAAAGTAGAAAGGTACCAGGTACCACCTAAGGGCTTTTGAACACTTTTCTGGGCATCCTGTACCAGGATCACTAGCAGTACTTGTGGTCAAGGAAAAAAAACAGGTCCATGGCAATCACAATAAGATCTGTCTGATGGCAACAGCTCTCTGGGATTCTGAGAAGTCCAGGCAACTATAGAGACTTAATCTCCAAGGGAATGGAGCTGTTCTGCAATAAGACAAATGAGGCACTCCATTCCATCAAGGATTTGAGGGCAGTGCTGAGGTTACTAGGGATCTACACCTAAGCCATTTCAGTACCAGCTCCTGCAGTGGCAAAGAACGCTGTTGTACCCTACAGTCACCAACCAGATTACGCACACTGATATACCAGGAGATGGGATGGCAGTCATCCTTTTCCATTGCGCACCAGGCTCCATCCCAGAGGCAGCAGGTTGGATGGGAGCCATGTCAGGATCCAACCCAGCGATGACAATCAGAAATTGCTTTGCCCCTTTCCATTGGGTGTGGTCAGAGATAAAGCCAACAAGTGGGTGGTGAACATTGTAGCCATTCTTTGCTTGCTCCCCACTATTCACCCAGTCCCTCTTCAAGGACCCTTCTCATGAGAAGCTAATACTAAAAGAAGTGGTCTTGTTGTTTCATCTGTAAGCATGGGAGACGTTTCTTAGGAGTACAGGGTAAGAGGCTTCTCTTACCTCCAAACTCCCTTTGTTTCTTTATTTCAAAGAAAGGGTTCTTCATCCTATTCTAGACCTGAGGAGACTGAATATGTGCGCTGTCTCAGATTCAGCATGGTAATGCTTGCCTCCATCATTCCATCTCTTCAGGCTCAAGACTGGTTTGTGGCTTTTGACTTACAGGACCTGTACTTCCATGTTGCCATCCACTCACCCTATAGGAAGAACCTGAAAGTTACAGCAGAGCCAAATCACTTCCTGAACAAGGTACCGTCTTTTGGACTCTACAGTATGAGGGATCTTCATGAAATGCTTTGCAATGGTAGCAGCATGTCTGAAGAAAAAAGAGCATCCACATCAATCCATATGTAGATGGCTGAGTGAATGGAGGCAGGTCATATCAGGATGCTCTGACAAGCTTCAGTTGCGTCTTCTCCTTGTTTCCCCAGCTGGGCCTCCTGATAAATTATGAAAAATCATTAATTATCCCATCTCAGATATCAGCGTTCATAGGAGCCAAGGTCAGTTCCAGGATAGTGAGACAGTTTACCTGCCAGAGGACAGATTCCCTACTCCCGTTAGGAGCCGTTAACTGTTAACTAGGGGTGGGGCTACTCAGGGAGAACTGGAGTTTAAAAAGCCAGCTTCTAAGCAACCAGAGGAGCTAGCGAACAGGAGCAGCTAATGGGGGAGTTTTGTGAGAGAGTTCTCCGGGGGAAGGAGGAGCAACTATGTTACCCTTGGGATGAGTTTGTTGTTTGTTAGTTTATTGTGTGCTTGCTACTTGATTGAAGTATAGTGTGTGGTCTGTTTGGGGGGCCATTTGCTGAGTCTAACAGCCTGCTAGGCAAGGCTGAGAGCATCTTAATGAGCCTTTGATCCCTAAGCCCTTCAGGATCATTAACGGGGGCGGGGGGGGGCGGAGGGGCAGGGCTACGTGGACAACAAGGGGCTTAAGAAAACAGCTCTTAAGCAACGCGAGCAGCTAGCGAACAGGAGCAGTTAATAGGAGTTTTGCAAGGGAGTTTTAGAGAAGGAGTAGGAGAACCAGATAACACCTGATTAACATTCTCTGAATTTAGGCAATAAATGCCCCCTCCCCTCCCAAAAAAGCTGCAGAGGTAAAAAGAATGCATGCAGAAATACAGCAGCAGAGTGGGGGCTATCCAGTTCATTGGACTGAATGCAGCATGTATGATTTACCTCTCTTGTGGGCAGTTGGCATATATGTGCATTCAGTACAGGGAGCTTATAGCCCTCAGAGACCAAGTACGGGCTTTGGAGACCAGAGTGGCTGAACTGGAAGAGCTAAGGGAGACAGAGGTACATATATGAGACTTCGTGGTACACCCCTAACCCCTGTGCGGTTGAGGAGGGTGAAAGTCTTGGGGAAGGAGAACATCAAACTAGAGCAAAGGGAAACGATCCCATAATTGGGACCCTTCTTCCAGGAGAAGTCATGATGTCCTCTTTTACTGAGGACTCCTCTCCGGGGAAGGAATCCCAGTTATTAGGAAGAGACAGTTAATAGTAATGGGAGATTGGATCATTAGAAATATAGATAGTTGAGTTTGTGATGACCAGGAGAAGCGCATGGTGAATTGCCTGATGGGTGTGAACGTTGCAAATCTCTCGAGACATCTAGACAGGCTTATGTGCAGTGCTGGGGAGGAACCGGTGGTCGTGATACACATAAGTACCAATGACATTGGGAAAGGTAGGAGAGAGATCCTGCAGTTCTGCCTGTCTAATTGGCTCTGCGCATGGAACTGGAAGCAACCATGGAGGTCCTGGGCTTTAATGTCTTACTTAGCAGCCTAAATTTGGCCTCCAGGACCTCCATGGTTGCTTCCAGTTCCATGAGCAGAGCCAGTTAGACAGGCAGAACTGCAGGATCTCAATGCATGGATGAGACAGTGATGTAGGGATGAGAGTTTAGGTTTATTAGGAGCTAGGGAACCTTTTGGGAAAGGAGGAGCCTATAAATGAAGGATAGGCTCCACCTAAACCAAAACAGAGCCAGATTGCTGGCGTGTAAAATTTAAAAGGTTATAGAGGAGTTTTTTAACTAAGGGTGGGGGGAAGCTGATAGTTGCGGAGGAGCACATGTATTATAAGGGAGGCTCTATTAATGGGGATTCTCTGTATCCTAGTAAAGAGGAGAGGGTAGAAGTTGATAAAGTACAGGAAGGAACTGAAGAAACAGTCGAATGGAAGAGTGCCATTCAATTTCATCACAAGTAAAAAGTGACAAATTTAATAAATGCTTATATACAAATGCTAGAAGTCTAAATAATAAGTTGGGCAAACCTAAGTGCCTGCTATTAAATGGGGATATTGATATAATAGGCATCATAGAAACTTGGTGGAATGATGATAATCAATGGGACATGGTAATACCAGGGTACAAAATACATTGGAATGACAGAGTAGGTTATGGTGGTCGGGGAGTGGCACTATCTATGAAGAAAAGCATAGAGTCAAATATAGTAAAAATCCTTGCATGAATCAAATAGTACCATAGAATCTCTATGGATAAAAATTCCATCGTTAAATAATAAGAGTATAGCAGTAGGAATATACTACCAACCCCACCTGACCCAGGATGGTGATGATGAAATGCTCCAGGAGATTAGAATGGTTATAACGAGAGAGAACTCAATAATAATGGTGGATTTATACTGTCTTCATATTGACTGGGTACATGTCCCCTCAGGATGGGATGCTGAGATAAAGATTCTAGACCAATGCTTCTCAAAGTCGGGCCGCCGCTTGTTCAGGGAAAGCCCCTGGCGGTCCGGGCCGATTTGTTTACCTGCTGCGTCCACAGGTTCGGCCCATCGCAGCTCCCACTGGCCGCGGTTCGCCGCTCTAGGCCAATAGGGGCTGCGGGAAGCAGCGTGGGCCGAGGGATGTACTGGCCACCCTTCCCGCAGCCCCCATTGGCCTGAAGCGGCGAACCACGGCCAGTGGGAGCTGCGATGGGCCGAACCTGTGGACGCGGCAGGTAAACAAATCAGCCCGGACCGCCAGGGGCTTTCCCTGAACAAGTGGCGGACCGGCTTTGAGAAGCACTGTTCTAGACAACATTGACTGCTTCTTGGAGTAGCTAGTCCTGGTACCCAAAAGAGGAGAAGCAATCATTTGATTTAGTCCTAAGTGCAGCATAGGATCTGGTCTAAGATGTGAATATAGCTGAACTGCTCAATAATAGCGATCGTAATGTAATTAAATTTAACATCCTTATGGGAGGGAAAGTACCAAAGAAGCCCACCACAGTAGCATTTAACTTCAGAAAGAGGAACTACACAAAAATGAGGGAACTAGTTAAATGGAAATTGAAAGGTTGTCACAAGTGAAATGGCTGCAAGCTGCATGAAAACTTTCTTAAAACACCATAATAGAGGCTCAAATTAAATGAATACCCAAATTAAAAGCATAGAGCACCCAAAAAGTGCCACCATGGCTAAAGAGAGTAAAAGAGGCAGTTAGAGACAAAAAGACATTCTTTAAAAATTGGACGTCGGATCCTACTGAGGAAAACAGAAAAAAGCGTAAACTCTGGCAAGTCAAGCGTAAAAGTATAATTAAGCAGGCCAAAAAGAATTTGAAGAGCAACCAGCAAAAGACACAAAAACTAACAGCAAAGATTTTTTTTAAAGTGCAATCAGTGGGGCCACTTGAATGATCGCGGTACTAAAAGTGCACTCAAGGAAGACCAGGCCATTGTGGAGAAGCTAAAAATATTCTTAGCATTTTCAACTGCCTCTTTCAATTAAAAGGAACTTAGCTTTTGGTTTCTTTGTGAAGCATAGCTCTACATAAATAAGTACTAGATTATTGTCTCACGGACCTTTAGGTGGGTTTTTCTTCATTCAGCCAAGACTTACACTTATGTCCATATTACTTAATGTTGAATGAATTTTGGAGACTATTGGTGTCCCACAAGTTACTGTGGAAGGCCGATCATGTGATCCTCTTCTCTTTTGGGTCTGCCCTTAGCTCTGCTTGCTTCCTTTTTTAAAAATAGCAATATAAATCTCTCTATATCAGGGCATGCTCCAACTGTTAACTCATGGGATGTGGGAAGAAACTCCTTAAATGGACAAGTTTTTTCCATAATTGTGTATTACTGGGTTTCTTGCTGCTTCCTTTGAAACACGTGGTATTGGTCACTGTCAGAGACCGGATACAGGAGTAGTAGACATTCTATTGGCCTGATCAGTATAGCAGTGTCTATGACTGGTGTCCAAAAGATTTAGCTCCCCAGCACCCATTTTGTCCTTCCCTTCTCTCTCCTCAAAAAGTCTTTCAGAACAAAAGGGCCTTGCAGCATGGCCTGATAGTCAATACATTTTGTTTTTGGCAAAATGAAGCAGGAAGCAAAGTTTACAGTCAAGGGATTTTAACTCAGAATGCCCCATCTACAGCATCCTCACAGTTAAACCTGTGGGGTTGTAATCTGTAGTGCCTCAAAAGATCTGGCTTTATAGGTTAAAACCAGCACATTCTAATTACATTTGGAAATTAATAGGAAGCCACTGCAAGCTGGGGAGGGATAGCTCAGTGTTTTGAACATTGGCCTGAGCATTGGCCTGCTAAAGCCAGGGTTGTGCGTTCAATCCTTAAGGGGGCCATTTAGGGATCTGGGGCAAAAATCTGCCTGGGGAGTGGTTCTGCTTTGAGCAGGGGGTTGGACTAGATGACCTCCTGAGGTCCCTTCCAACCCTGACATTCTATCATTCTAAGTTGCAGAGCACAGGAATATTGTGCTTCCTGCAAGAGATACTTTCTAACAAACTGTCTGCTGTATTCTGCACCAACTGTATTTAAATGTGATAGGAAACAATTCTTTCTTTTATGTCCTGATCAGAATTTATCTGAGGAGTTAAAAGAATGGTTTGAATGGAGAAAAAAGCCCGTGGTGTAAGGGGTGTCTTACATTAAAGATCCTTGTAAGTGGGAGAAGGGTGTTTGACTCCCGTGAGTCAGTATAAAACTCTTAACACTTTTTTGTAGTTTTTCCTGGTTAATGTCATCCATACACATTTTAAAATTGGTAAATATATTTATTGAAAACTGGTTTTAATATATGGTTATAGAAAAAAATTAGTCAATAGTTTATTTCTGGTATATGAAATATACGAGTCTGTTTACTCTGTATGTTTGGGAAAATAGGTTTTCTATCAGTCCTCTTATTCTAAGAGCTCTCTGAGACACTAATGGCTTAATTCAGTTTAATTTAGAACAGAGGACATGGCTAACTCTTGTTGGACCTAATAAAATGTGGAAACTTTTTTGTGTTTACCTTCTATTCAAAATTAATAAGGATATCATTTTGCATGTGATCTGATCCTGTAACAAAGTGCAAGACTTCTGGGGAAAATCTTCCATTGGTCAATATTTTGTGTAATAGAAATTTTTCATGTTCAGCTGAATTGTTTCATAATAATAAATTAATAGTCATCTCTCTCTTGTTAATCCATAGTTAGATATATTGAAGAATGCTGAGTGGGTGTTGCAGTACTTGCAGTCCAAACCTGGGTTTAAGGACCTGGAAGTGAAATTTACTTCTGGGGATGAAGGGGGGGGGGGGGGGGGAATACTGTACTGACTCATTGAAGCACTTACTTACAGTGAAATGAAACCTTTTCAGGATTTTATTAAGCAATATATTTAAATAAAATATTTTTTCTGATTGAATTCACTGCCTAATGGAAGGGTTGATTTTTTTTTTTTTAAACATGTACTATATATGGTTATTTATGTATGTGGAATTGGTTGTTGGGATGTCTTCAACAAAGTAATTGAAATACAGGTTTTCTTTTACAATTGTAAAAGTAGTTTGATTTAAGCAACTTAATATTTTTAGTTCATTTTGTAATAAAACACTTGAAACCCCAACCTCAGTCCTACGGCACGTACAGCATAGGATCATGGAATCATACATTGTTGTTTGTCCTGCTCGTTTTCCCATGATATCCTCACCTTGTGAAAATTCCAGACTACCTGTGTTATGGTGTCATCTACCAGGAAACACAGAAGCAAAGAACAATGAAAAGCAGTGTGTATAAAAGCAGACTCTACTCCTCAGTCCTTTAGTTTTTCTTTGCTTCTTCCTTCCTGGAATCATGGAATTAATTTTTCCACTCTTTTAAATTCAGTTCCTCCTTTTCCTTTAGTGATTTGTGAAAAACATTAGGAGATGACCACAAGAGAAGAGACAAGTCTAAATATGGTCTCTTGATCCTACTTTGATTGTACAGGTTTCCAGTGCCTCAACAATCTTGGAGAAACATCACATTCCAATGTTTCCTATATTAATTGTGCAGGCTCTCCTTGCAGGAAAATTTTTGGGGAGAACCCTTCAGGGGAACATATAACTCTTGTACTCTCATTCTTTAAAGGAAAAAGGGCTCTACCACAGATCTTTATTCCTTCTGCCCTATTGATTTGTTTGCAGCTGGTCAGTCTTAGTGATGTGTCTAGTTCTGGTGTTGTTTTTGGGTCCAGTGCTGCTTTGGTTTTAGCTCTCCCCCAGTCTTTGCTGCCTGACTGCAAGTGCCCGCTGCCCCTGTGTCAGAGAGAACAGAATGTGTGGTGATACGCACATCTGGCCTTCTCTTGCACATAAAATGGCTCCTTTTGTAAGATTACGTGTCTCAGGCCTGCTCAGTTCAATCTACCTTCTAGACACCTTGCCCCTGATTGGGAGCAGCTTTCATTACACCACTGAGTCGTTACTGTCAATGCAGGGAGTTTCCCTATGCTGTATTTCCAGGAAAAGTGTTGCAGTTTCTTCAACAATATTGCAGCAAGGTACATTCTTGGATGTTAAATTTCTTAATTTTTATGACAATGAGGTTTACGCTTATGTCAGTATGTGTTCCTCTCCTCTCCATCCCCTTTTAGGCTCTCAGGCCTTGTCTACACTACGAGAGTAGTTCGATTTTACTTGCATCGAATTTTTGTAATCGATATTGCAAAGTCGAACGTGTGTGTCCACACTAAGGACAGTAATTCGACTTTGTGCGTCCACACTAACGGTGATAGCGTCGACATTCGAAGCGGTGCACTGTGGTCAGCTATCCCACAGTTCCCGCAGTCCCCTCTGCCCATTGGAATTCTGGGTGTAGCCGGCAATGCCTTCTGGGTAACAAAATGAGTCGAGGGTGCTTTTGGGAAACTGTCGTCATCCGTCCATCACTCCCGCCCTCCCTCCCTGAAAGCGCCGGCGGGAAAACAGTTCGCGCGCTTTTCCAGTCATTGACAGCGCGGACGCCACTGTACTCCGAGCATGGAGCCCGCTGCGACCATCGCTGCAGTTGTGGCCGCTCTCAACGTCTCGCAGCTTATCATAAAGGTTTCCCTGAGGCAGATGCAGAAAAGTCAGGCAAGGAGGCTACGGCACCGCGGTGATGTCCTGAAGTCTGAGAGTAGCACAGACCTGTCAGAAAGCAGGCGACCCAGCGCCGAGGACATCACAGTGGCAATGGGTCATGTTGATGCCGTGGAACGGCGATTCTGGGCACGGGAGACAAGCACTGAGTGGTGGGACCGCATAGTGCTGCAGGTCTGGGATGAATCCCAGTGGCTGCGAAACTTTCGCATGCGGAAGGGAACTTTCCTGGAACTTTGTGAGTTGCTGTCCCCTGCCCTGAAGCGCAGTGACACCCGGTTGCGAGCTGCACTGAGTGTACAGAAGCGAGTGGCCATAGCCCTGTGGAAGCTTGCAACGCCAGACAGCTACCGGTCAGTCGCGAACCAGTTTGGGGTGGGCAAATCTACCGTGGGGGTTGTTGTGATGCAAGTAGCGAAGGCAATCGTTGATGTACTGCTGCCAAAGGTAGTGACCCTGGGAAACGTGGAGGCGATCATAGATGGCTTCGCAGCGATGGGATTCCCAAACTGCGGTGGGGCCATAGATGGAACTCACATCCCTATCCTGGCACCGGACCACCAGGCCACCCAGTACATTAACCGAAAGGGATACTTTTCCATGGTGCTGCAAGCACTGGTGGACCACAGGGGACGTTTTACCAACATCTACGTGGGATGGCCGGGCAAGGTTCATGACGCTCGTGTTTTCAGGAACTCTGGTCTGTTTAGACGGCTGCAACAAGGTATTTACTTCCCGGACCACAAAATAACTGTTGGGGATGTGGAGATGCCTATAGTCATCCTCGGGGACCCAGCCTACCCGCTAATGCCCTGGCTCATGAAGCCCTATACTGGCGCCCTGGACACTGAAAAAGAACTCTTCAACTACCGGCTGAGCAAGTGCAGAATGGTGGTGGAGTGTGCTTTTGGCCGTCTCAAGGGGAGATGGAGAAGCTTACTGACTCGCTGTGATCTCAGCGAAACCAATATCCCCATTGTTATAGCAGCTTGCTGTGTGCTCCACAATCTCTGTGAGAGCAAGGGGGAGACCTTTATGGCGGGGTGGGAGGTTGAGGAAAATAGCCTGGCTGGTGATTACTCACAGCCAGACAGCCGGGCGATTAGAAGAGACCAGCGGGAAGCGCTGTGCATCCGGGAGGCTTTGAAAGCAAAGTTCCTGAGTGAGCAGGGTAACCTGTGATTTTATAGTTTGTGTACTGAGAAGCTAAACCTGCCCCCGTTTCTTTACCCAGGTAATGTTGACTATCCTATCCA
Organism: Chrysemys picta bellii; assembly: GCF_011386835.1. Lineage (NCBI taxonomy): Eukaryota > Metazoa > Chordata > Testudines > Emydidae > Chrysemys > Chrysemys picta. The sequence continues at coordinate 129,180,856 of NC_088794.1, forward strand.
GTTACATACCCCCTTCACCCCCCCTCCAACACACGTGTCGAAATAAAAATAGTTCTACTTTGTTAAAGCACACCGTTTTCTTTAATACTGTTTTAGCGGGAATTTTTTAAAACTGGGACGCAGACTGTGGTGCGGGGCGGGTCTAGTGTTGTGATGCGAATGCAGCTTCTAAACTCAAGGATTGACAGGCTCCGCTGCGGTGGGATGCTTGTTTCAACGGAGCCTGTCACCCCTCCTGATCGGGACTGTGTGTATGGGAGGTCTATTTGACTTTGTGGCAGGGGGAGGACGGTTACAGATCCCATGCTGTGTGGCTCTGTGATCCTGTCTAAGGACCGGCGCTTAAGATCTGTAACTGCCCTCCCCCGCCACAAAGTCACAGAGCAACCCACCCCCCCCAACATTACATCAAAACAACCTCCCAGACTAACCGGGGCAACTAGTCACTGCATCACTGCACTGTGTATGTGCCCTGCTGCTGTGCCTGCCCCCGACTATGTACCCTGCCAAAGGAGACTGTCCTGTCCAATTTCCAACCCCCTTTCCCCTCCTCCTCCAAAAGAACATGATTGAAACAGTAGTTAACAGAAACGAATTTTTTATTATCAACTACACATGGCATTGGGAGGTGAAACTTGGACGTGGGCTTGTGTCAGGCGGGAAGGAAAGAACTTTTCAAATTTTGGGAAATGAGAGCCTTCTGCTACTAGAGCTCTCTGCAGGGGTGGAGTGAGAGTTAGCAGGGACTCTGCCGCCTCTCCTTCTTTGCACTTTGGGTGAGGTGGGTATGGGACTTGGTGGCGGGGGAGGGCGGTTAGAGATGGACTGCAGCGGGGCTCTGTCCTCCTGCCTCCGTTCCTGCAGAACATCCACAAGGCGCCGGAGTGTGTCCGTTTGCTCCCTCAGTAGTCCAAGCAGCGTTAGAGTCGCCTGCTGGTCTTCCTGCCGCCACCTCTCCTCCCGATCCATGTTGGCTTGGTGCATTCGGGTCAAGTTCTCCCGCCACTGGGTCTGCTGTGCTGCCTGGGCTTGGGAAGAGGCCATAAGCTCAGAGAACATGTCCTCCCGTGTCCTCTTCTTCCTACGCCTAATCCGCGCTAGCCTCTGGGAGTGTGATTCCAGGCTAGGTTGTGAGACAGTCACAGACGGGGCTGTGGAAATGGGAAAAAGGGAGTGAATTCCTCTGAAAGATAAATGTAGTTGTGAACAAAGAACATAGTCTTTCTCTGTGAACAAGACCATGCACAGCACCTTTCACATGCGCACTCAGCACAAGGTCGAATTCTCGGCCTTCGCATTCTGTGCCTGGGGTCTTGAACAGCACATTTGAGAAGCGAGGCAGCACAACGGAATTTCTGTTGCAGGCAGACATGGTAAGCCGTACACTTGTGGCAGTTTAAAACTTTTATATTACCACTGGCCTCATTTCACATTTAAATCAATGTCAGTCCCTGCTGCCAGCAATCCGGCAAGCGGGAACTCTGCCCCTGTCCCACCCCCTCGCGGCTGTCCCCGGGAACGATCCCTTTCGGCTGCCCCTCTCCCGCCTCCACCGCGTGGCTGCAAACCAGCGGTTACAGTTCTGTAAAGGAACGGGAAAGCAGTCCCAACACTAACATTCCCCTACCTAATTAAAAGCAGGTCACCATGGCCGACATCACCCTGATGAGGATCTCCGAGAGCGACAAAGAGAGAATGCTCCGGGAAAGCCTCCAAAGACCAGGGCCGTATGCCGCCCTGCTGTGCAGAGCAATGATCCCCGAGTACCTGATAATCTCGTGGCGCGGCAACGTGTCGTACTTCGGAGGACCCAATAAGGCCGCTCTCCCCAAGAACCTCATGCAACGGCTTTCAAGTTACCTCCAGGAGAGCTTCATCGAGATGTCCCAGGAGGATTACTGCTCTATCCCCGCACATATAGACCGCATTTTACTGTAGCTGCAGTAGCAGGGAATACACAGTAGAGCGGCTTGTGCAGGACAATCACTGAAAACCGGACATTGCTAGATTTCTTTTCAAAACTTGCACTGCCCCTTACTAAACCGTTAAGCGCCTAGGGCACACTAATCATGAACAACCCATTCTTTTAATTGTTAATATTCCTGTTTTGTTAAAAATAAATGTTTAGATGTTTACAACACTTACTGGCTGATCCTTCACCAGATTCTGTGTCCGGGGTAATGGCTGGGGACGCTTCGTAGGGGATCTCTGTAAGGGTGATGAAGAGATCCTGGCTGTCGGGGAAATCAGCGTTGTGAGAGCTGCCAACTGCCTCGCCCTCCTCATCTCCTTCCTCATCTTCCCCGTCCCCTAACATGTCTGAGGAACCGGCCGTGGACAGTATCCCATCCTCAGAGTCCACGGTCACTGGTGGGGTAGTGGTGGCGGCAGCACCGAGGATGGAATGCAGTGCCTCGTAGAAACGGGATGTCTGGGGATGGGATCCGGAGCGTCCGTTTGCCTCTTTGGTCTTCTGGTAGCCTTGTCTCAGCTCCTTGATTTTCACGCGGCACTGCGTTGCATCCCGGCTGTATCCTCTCTCTGCCATGTCTTTAGAGATCTTCTCGTAGATCTTTGCATTCCTTCTTTTGGATCGCAGCTCGGAAAGCACGGACTCATCGCCCCACACAGCGATGAGATCCAAGACTTCACGATCAGTCCATGCTGGGGCTCTCTTTCTATTCACAGACTGCATGGCCATCACTGCTGGAGAGCTCTGCATCGTTGCCAGTGCTGCTGTGCTCGCCACGATGTCCAGACAGGAAATGAGATTCAAACTGGCCAGACAGGAAAAGGAATTCAAATTCAAATTTTCCCGGGGCTTTTCCTGTGTGGCTGGTCAGAGCATCCGAGCTCGCACTGCTGTCCAGAGCGTCAACAGAGTGGTGCACTGTGGGATAGCTCCCGGAGCTATTAGCGTCGATTTCCATCCACACCTAGCCTAATTCGACATGGCCATGTCGAATTTAGCGCTACTCCCCTCGTCGGGGAGGAGTACAGAAGTCGAATTAAAGAGACCTCTATGTCGAACTAAATAGCATCGCAGTGTGGACGGGTGCAGGGTTAATTCGATTTAACGGCGCTAACTTCGACATAAACGCCTAGTGTAGACCAGGCCTTAGATATTTAGGACTTCATGACAAAGAAACTTCTTCCCACCTCCTTGTTTTGCTTGATTTTAAAAATCCTTGAGAACTGAACTCATGAATGGGGAGCTTGAGAACTCATGCATCTTCTCCCTACAACCAAAAAGTTTATTTTTCCACTTAACATCTTCCTGCTGGGAGGCCCTCTCTAATATTCAGATATGGATGAATGGATTCTCTTTGCAGCATTCCATCCATCCAGCCCTTCCTTTGAGCAGAAGGAAAATATCCCATTTCTCTTTCTTCTTTCATTGAAGAATGGAATGTTGCACATTAAGGAAGCTGCTCAGCTCAATCTGGGATGGGATTTTAGTGTCAGTCACTGAAAGGGTGAAGATTAGTTTATTTCCCCCTGCCCCCAGAAGAGGTGATTCAGGCATTGCTGTTTACCCTTCATCACAGAACAAAAGTAAGAAGAACCTCAGTGAAACCGAAAGGCAATAAACCGATAAGTGTTTTTTATAGAACACTCATCCTGTGTAACTCATTGCCACAAGATAATCATTAAGTTTACGAGCTTTGTAGGCTTCAAAAAAAAAGATTAGACACACATTTTAATGAAAACGTTGGCAATTACATAAGATATATTTTGTAAAGTTTGGAAGAGATATAAACTCAAGGATTTAAGTCAACTTTTAACTGAGGGGGGTTAGGAAGGAAGGATTCATATGCGCAGGTAATTCCATAATTTCCCATGTCAGAGTTTCTTGCACCTGCTTCTGAAGCAGCTGCTACTGGCAGTTAGCAGAGGGGCTACTGAAATAGATGGCCACTACTCTGATCCAGTATGGCAGTCCATTTGGGTAATTCCTGGGGTGACAAAGCCACCTTACTTGATAACACTGGCTTCTTCTGGTGAGCAATCAGCCATTCTCTTAAGATGACTTCCAATGAACACAAGCCCAGCTCGACTTAGGTTAGTCACACACACAACAGTAAGCAGTTAGAGGAACTGAGACAAAGTGGATAATTCTGCTTTTTTTAAAAGGTCCAGAGGTATATAGTTCATTTCTTGTAGGAACTCCAGGCATTAGTAGAAACTAAGGAGCTGAAACAATATAGATTTTGGTTGTTCTCTGTTTTTTTGAAAAAAGTTACCTATGTTTATTTTTCTTCTATTTTATTTTCCTGTCATGTGACTACCACTGGCACACACGAGTGTGTGGCTCCTGACCTCTCTCCATCAGGAAGAAAGGTGTCAGAAGTGATTCTGCATCAAGTTCTGCTCCTTTTACACCTGGCAGGCAGGTTGTCCAGTTTGCTTCCTGCTTTACTTCAAACAGGAGCTGGAGCCTCTGCCTGAGAAAAACATCTTGGCCTGTTTTGTCATATACGACTGAGCTTTTTATGAAGGAGAAAAATGAAACTAAAGAATTTTGTCAGGAAATTTAAATCCTGTTTGGATGGCAATGTTTGTTACCTTTGCTGTTACCGAAAGATTGTGAAGTAACTGATGGAGTCAGGGAGTAAGTGTGGGTGTTGTATTTAAGAGTATATTGTGTATTTTTAAAGAGATTATCAAAGATACCCACAGCCTCGGATTGGGAGCTCTTTAGTTGTAGAGTAGATGCAAACTAATTTGAGGTATTATGCTTTTAAAATGCTAATAATATAAATTATCTTCTCATAAAACTTTCCTGCTGTCTTTACTGTGTAATGATACTGTACTTTAATTTTATTCTATTTTTAAAAACTACAGATTCAGAAGCCACCAAAACACTGAAGAAAAGTTCACCGAAAGGCAGAAGAACCAGAAAGAGAGTCCAGAAGTAGAAGAACTAGAATAATGTGCTCCTCTTCTTTGCTTCGCTTTGTTTGGCTACTGTAATCTTTGCTTCTCTTTTTAATGTTTATTTTTAGAGGATTTGAAAAATGGCTGTGCTGCAGTTTGTACCTTGTTTGGAAGAATAAATGTTTTATTAAAGTGTATTTGTGTACTACATGTACAAAAATACTATCCATAAATGCAGAAGTTTTCAAGTTTTGAAGTGAGGTTGTTTTTAGTATTTGCATATTTTTTATGCTTTTGAAGGAACCTGAAGAGAAGAGAAAATTGTGCCTCTTTTGCTCCTTTATGATGTAGCAAGAAAACCTGAAACTGTATTCAAATGATTTTTTTTTCTCCTTGTTGTTATCTTAAAAATAGCAATGTCACATCTGGTCTTCCCTGTTTTTGCATGAAGACTTTTTGGAGGCATGAAATATGGACATAGCATTAACTGGAGGGGAGGGAAAGGGATTTTTGATCATTGCATAGACATCTCTTCAGGTATTTCTGAAGTGTTTGAATTAAATAATATAGATGAGTTTTACTTAATCAAGTTTCATTTGAATGGTATTTGTCTTTGTATCAGTTCTCCAATTATTCATTGTCTTCCAGGAGGGTGAGTAGGGGCAAGACCAGAATTTCTGTAACCTCCCCTGCCCCCAGTAACCAAACACACCTCAGGCTTTCTTTTTATATCATAGGGAAGCAAGAAAGGGTACAAATTCAATTTTTTCTCTACTTGGACACCTTTTTCTAATAAAAACTTGGGTCTCATACTTTTCACATCGGAATGATGCTTTACCTTTGCTTATAGGTCAGATGACATTCTCATTTGAAATTCCAGTTTTTGTAAAAAGCACTACTCTTATGCTGAACTTCCTCATGGTAATTCTTGGCCCAACAGGCATTTTTTGGAAAAATTGAATAAATGGGTATGGTCCATACTGAAAATTAACACTTTTTTGCACTTAGGCAATTCAAAAAAGTCCTCTTAATTTGGCCTGGACATAGTTCTCAAGAAGGAAATGGTGGTGTGATAAACTGCTTAAGTAGTAGTTATGAACAAATGAAATACCATACTGTACATCGCCAATTTATTCTTGGTGATTTAAATGCTTGTATAAAGTAGTTATCCAGGTATCCCACACACTGAAATAAATGGGTATGTTAACACACAAAGTGCAAAGTGTTCATTGATTAGGTGATGCACCAGATTTTCTTCTTAAACAAGGAAATTAATGTTTAAAATAAGATTTTTAAATAGACCAGTGGAAGAACACCTACTGCCTTCTCACTTCTGGCATTATCAATGCGTGAGGGAGGAAATAAACATGAGGCTTTCCTAGGACTCTGCTGTGCATAGGGATTATGGAAATACGGCTAGTATATTTCCAAGTATAGTACCACCATGTGCTAATACTTTGGCTACCTCAGATTTTACCCCTCAATGTCTGTCTAGTGAGCTTCTTTCCAGAAGTGAAGGTAAGAGGCTATGGCAGCCTTTACATTTCAATCTTTTTTCCAATTAAAGTTTGCTATCAAAAGTTAAAGTGAAAGCTAAAGTAATAATTCAAAAGCACAGCACTCAAAAATCCCCCCAGAGAAATATTACAGGCAAACAAATATAAATTATAATATCTGAATGTGCAAAGCTAGCTTTATTCATGCGTTTGTTCTTTATTGATTATTGAACATTTTAAAAAATTGAATGAAACACTTGTGAACTTTACTGGTATGCGAGATCTCTCTTCCATACTTTCCCAGTGGTCAAGACCTGTGCTTCCATTTGATAACAACCAAGACCAAACTTACATTTACAAAGACATTTTATGAAGATATTTTAGTTTGTGCTAATTTCTTGGTAACAAGAAAGAAAGGCCTCTGAGGTGAGGTGGTTATTTCAAAGTGTTCTAGGAAGTGAAGGTGCTTTAGACTCCAGGTGAATGGCTTCTTAGGCTTTCTCTGCTCTTGTTTGGTCACAAAAAAACTACATTGCAAAAGCACGATCAGAGGTCAAGAATCTCCCCAGGTGCTACGTGTGAATTTACATGATGTATAAAGTGTGGGCAACAGCAGTGGAAAGCTAAGTGGAAGATTGTGATGAAATAGTGTGATAGTTACATTTGGATGGCAAAAAGGTGGGGAAAATATACCACTTAGTTGAAGGAGTAGGGTGGTAGTTTTTGTTGACATGCCATTTGAATGTAAAACCCGTAACACAAAGGAAGCAAGCTGCCTTTAGACTGCATTTAACTGCTCTTGATGACTCCAGTTGTGTGTAAATATTAGAAAACAGCAGGGTCCTACATTCCAAGAATCACTTGAGCAGTGCCATGAAGACAAGTGTCCTTACTGGCATTGTAGTCATACTCCCAAGCTCTCCTGCTGTTTCTAATCTGTGCGCACAGCCGTGAAAAAACTGGACTGACATTTACAGGCACAGCAGGGAGACACTTGAGTAGGGAATGTTAAAGACTCCACTACCTACGTTTCAAAGTGGCCACCATACATGATAAATCTTCACAGGAGAACTAGTCTGCACTTCAACTGATGGTGTAATGAGGATATCGATAATGAAGCGGAGAACTCTTCTTTTAGTGCTGAACATTTAGCAGACAGTTGGGTTTTTTTTTTTTGTAATGTAAAATATCTGGAGGGAGAATCTAATTTGGGATGGATGCAGGATTTTTTTAGATGGTGCTAGCTTGATGGTCTTACCTTTTCCTGGTTGTTTTACAGGAATATTTCCCAGTAAGGTCAGACATCCCAGAATGAAATAATTCCTGGAATCTGCTGGTATGTACAAAAGGGTCAGTTGCTTTCGTGAGTAGAGTTTGACAGACTTTACTCACTGTTTTGTCCCAGTGAGCTGCCAGATTTGGGATGCCATAATACCAGTAATGCAATTAGGTTTTCTGCACATTGTCTGGTTGACTTCTCAGTTAAGAGTTTCTTTCCCTTTGGGAATAAGACTAGACAGACTGTCATTTGCTATTACTAATTCTGCTTAGCATTATCACTGGAGCTTTTTTTTGTAATTAGCTATCTTAGTTGGCTCTTAAATTTTAATAGCCAATTGAAGCTACGTTTTAGCCAAGTTCCATATCTAAATTGCATTCAGTCCATTAACAAAGTTGGTTAAAAGGCTATTAAAACAAAAGCCAATATATGGTGGTTAGCACTTACATGTTTGCAGTAGAAGCAATGCCAGCTTTCAATGAATTTTCTGAAGAAACATGTACTTCCTTCTAGTGAGGAAAATGCACAAACAATGACCAAACTTAGTTTTGGAAACAAAGGCTAATTTTACAAACTACTTTTGAGTCTCTTCCCCCTCCCTCCCCCCCCAAAAAAGGGTGTTTTATCTTGGGTGGAGAGGGTATTCAGGGGGGCAGTTAATGGTCCTGCTTAGATTTGACAGGTTTTTTTGAAAAGCCAAATAAATTAAATGTTTTGTCTCTTTCCCCCCCCCCCCCCCCCTTTTCAGCTGATCAAAATTATTAGCAAAACCATCTGAAGCACCTTCTGGTAGAATTGTAAGCTTGCTGAGTTTAGTTTGTAAAACATCCTGCCAGACATTAAAAAAAACTGTAGGCATGCCAGCACATAGGCTCAGAGTGCCACTTCTCTAATTGAGAGACCCTATTATATTTTTTTTATTCTGAAGACCTTTGCTGGATACCTTACCTCCCTTAGCAATTTAATGTAGCATGTTTCTAGATTTTTATCCATTGTAGCAGTAGTTTAAATTAAAGAAGATTTTGCTTTTTTGAGTTTATAACTTGCAATTAGAACATGGTAGGAGATGAACAGCTTTTGTATCATTCTGTAACAAGTAACTGTTTTCTTGGCCATTACCACTAAAAAAAAGTGGAAGGATGGCTGGGCTAGTGTGAAATTAAGACCTTAGTCCCCACTATAACTTAACACTGAGTTTACCAGTTACTGGCACGGTCGTCTCAAAATATGATTTGACCACACTGTGCATGGCTAATACTAGGTTATTAACCATGATATTTAAGTTTTGCTTTTGCCAGAGGTTGTTTTTCATTGGCACAGTATTTGTTTTTTTTGCAGTGTGAGCAGAACCCCCTAACTCTTCTTTGAGTGTTTGCTCATGTCCATTATAGTGTATGTGTATGCCCGCCATGTGCACCACCGTCGGAAAGTTTTTCCCTCAGTGGTATCCATCGGGTCAGCTCTGGTGTCCCTTGGAGATGCCCCCTCGTGGCACTGTATACAGGGGCCTTACGACCCACCACCCCCTATTCCCATGTAACCATTTTGGCTGATTCTTCAATCTGCTATGTTTCCTTTCAACTGCTGTGGTGCTCAAAGAGACAGTTTAACTAGCCATCTGTGGAGGAATCCTGGCTGGCTCTGCTGCCTCTGGGCCACCTTGTGTCTCCGACACACCATTATAGGTGGCATGACTGGATCCCTCGTTCACCAGCAATCCCTGGCTGCTAGAAGTGGTTCCTGGGAACCATATGCAGATGAGCACAACTTCTCATGCTACTCATCTATCCTCCTTGAAGTGTTCCAGGTTGGACTTTCTCTCTCCGCAATTGAAGGTTTCTCATATGATGGAGTCTATGAATTCACCCTTTTGCTTCATTTTTGTCCTTTGATTTATTGCAAAATGCCACCACTATGATAATGCATTTATTTTACCTGATGAGAGGTGCTAAAAAGGAATTGCACCTTCACTGTGAACTGAACTTAGCTATGCTAGGATGTGAGGTAGGCTGATGTCCCTTCAGAAAAAAACAAAAACTTTCATCGGATGCTACTGAACAGGTGAGGGTTTTCTCTGTTCATTTTACAACTTGTTAAGTTTGACATCACCAGCTATGCGACCACAGTTGTGCTCCTTCCTTGTTGCCCATTTATTACCCTGCCTCCACCAAGAACTGTCCCCTTTCACATGGAAACAGTTCATACTCATGCAGTTCCATCAACCTGAATGTTTAAACTTTTTATGTAACCAACACATTAAGGCTTATGGCCAACATACATTATTTTTTGTAAGTAATTTCAAAATGGATAACAGGTTCCACAAATTCCAAAGCCACTGGAAAGTGAAACAAAAAGCCCTGAATTTTTGCCTTAACCTTCCGGAAATTGTGGAACACACTATGCAAGCCTTCAGCACTCTAATGGGTGCTCCAGGTGGACTCTGGCATATATAGAGAAGGGAAGAGAATTTCGGAGTAGGTGCCCTTTGATGGAAAAGGCTCTGCCTTACATATTTTTGTCCTCTCTCTACCTTGGGACGGTCAGCAATTCCAGTTCTGCAGACCGCAGGTGTTGACAGATTTTTTTTTGTAAGTAATGCTAGAAGAAATAGTGATGAGAATACACTAAGACTGTGCTGAAGTACAGTGGAAACAAAAAGAAAATATGCATTTTTATTAATTTAACTCATAAATTTATTCCATTTTTCAGTCCACTCAAGACTGGGTAGAAGTTGCACAATAATAATCCATATCCAGAATTTTTAAAGTGGGGATAAATGCTACAATTACAAACTAAGCAAAAGAACTAGGGATTAATACTGTGTGTTTATTAAATGGAACCAGGGCATACACAATAATGCAAGACACATCCAGGAAGGATACGTTTAGAAGACAAAACAGCCCTGGAAGGGAAAGTACTTAGCTTTGTTCAGAGAGCATACTATAACATGCAGCTTTGGGAATTAATGAATTGCACCTCAGAATATTAAAAGAAATTGCTTTATACCACAAGGAATGCATGATCTGTGTCTTGAAAAACAAAAGGTATTCCTCTCTCTCTACAGGTAGAGGAGTGGAATGCTAGATGTACTTCAAAGCAACAGTCCGCCTCCAGCAAACTTTTAGCTCCTGCCCATGCTAAACCCCAACAAAAGTAGTTTTACCAATAAACCAAATCCCTGCCTGAAAGCAGAAAAATCAATATAAAATAAAAGGACCTTTTCTTAATACAGCATGCCTACCAATCTGTCATAAAAGGATTGTGTCCTTCTGAACTTTAAGGAGGAATCTATACTGGCAAGAATGAGACCCATAATTTACCACCAACACTCCCTAGTAGTACCAGTGATAGACGACCTGGTAATTTCTAAGTCCAGGTATATAGCAGAAGAGTTGTGTGAATAACTGGTTCACTGGCAGTTCTGAAAAATGTGGAATAAAAATTATTTCAGGTCAACTGAAACTTTTCAGAATCTTAAGCAAATGAAGAACTCTGACAATTTCATTTTAGGTCGAACAAAACATTTTTGTTTTGATTTCAGGCATTTTTTACTCTTTAATAAAAGACAGGGAAATCTGGACACAAAGGGGGATTTAAAGCCTCATTAACAAAACAAATGCCAGTGGTGGTGGTACTCCTTTTATGCCCATAACCCACTGATTAGGGCAATCATCTGGAATGTGGGGAACCTAGGTTTGAATTTGCACTCGGGAGCAGGGACTTGAACCAAGGTTATATGGGTACAATTATCCAGTTACTTTGCTGTAACATGCAAATTCATACTCTATGTATTCTCCAGTTCCTGTTAGGGGGTTCCCCATTCTCCTTTTCTTACCTCTTCCAGAATTAAAATTCAGAGGTATTGGCCTACTCCTGATTTATCAGATGGCAGTACTGACATCTTATATCATTCTTGCAGGAAGGGGGAGGGTCTTTCAAGGAATTCTGGGTTTGATTTTCAGAACCTTTAAATATTAACTTTCTAGCATGATATGAGAACAAAAATTGTATCCTCATCTTGCAGAGGCACCCAGTAGATCCATCGCCACATTCTTTTATCAGCAAATTCCTAAAAACAAATGGAAATTTAATTAAAATTCCCCCCTTAATACAAGGCTGTAAATTAGTCTTGTATGTAGCACAGCAGTAAACTGAACTTCATGATACAATTTTTAATATTTTCTGCCACATTAAATATTGCCCTGTAAGGTTATGAAAAAATTCTGTTCTGTAGTCATGACAGGAAATGGCTGACATGTTTTCAAAATTGTCCTTTTTTGCAATGAGGGACAGAGAATTTTCAGATAGCTGTTCACATGCACTGCAGTGAAATTAAGTGAAGACAGCACAAATAAGAGTTTTTTGCCATGAAGCAAGCATTTCAATGGGCCATTGGCCTGGATGGTTAGGTAAACTTTGATCCCGCTACTTCCCAGGCCTTGTCTACACTTTAAAATAAATATATATATAAAAATCAGCTCTACCGGTGTTAGCAATGCTATACTAGATGGTCATCACGGCTGTGGGTCTGTGAATGGTGCCTAAATACCCTTATGAATGTAGCCCAAAAAATCAAAATGTTTTCTGTCAAAATGAACTGTTTTGACTTTTCCAATTTTCTTTCCAGCTAAAACAATTTGCCAAAATCAACACGAATTCACAACATATTTTTAGTCAACCCAAATCAGCATTTTTCATTGAAAAAAGGTTTGGCCAAAAAAAATTCAGCTAGCCTCTATATAGGAGACAACATTGGTAAAAATGTCTGAACCAGGCATGCCATTAAATATTGTAGTTAAATGGAGCAGGAACTGGAACCCAGGTATCCCCGCTCCCAGGTGAGCACCCTGAACATCAGGCTACACAGTCTCTCTCTCTCTCTCTCTCTCTCTGTCTGTCTCAATCTCAATAGGAGAGACAGAGAATCCCACCTGGAATAGCCTTCTGATTAGGGCAGTCACTGTGATTGGAGAAAACCTTACATTTGAAATAGATAATGGTAATTCATACAAGGGTAATTTTGTTCCCCCAATGAACAGGCTTTCTTGGAAAATGGAAGTAATTATACTTTATTTGAAAACATTTGGAAATGTAAATGGGTATAAAACTATATATATTTGTATCCTCTTCCCATCTCTTGTATGTACTTTGCTATAAGCTCCCTAGGGCAGGGATGGTGTCTTGTTCCTGACTGGAACTTCTTATTTCCTCTGTAAGTTAAATATTAAAATAATTGCTTTATCTAATTCTAAGTCTATATTTCTTCCTCTTGTTTTTCTAATCTATTCCAATCCTCATCTGTTCCAACAAACAGTTACACAAGCCCCTACAAAAAAATCTTTGGTCTTAACTAATGCTTTCATTTTGGGTGATTCTGTAGATAATTTAAAATGAGAGTAATGCATCAGATGCAGCAGCTAAAAAGTATGATTAAGATAATATAGCACAAAATCAGAAAAAGACAACTTTTAATCGCTGCAGTTCACAACACATCCTTAGAATCCGCCAGAAAATCTACAGTGCTCTCTCTACAGCAGCACAGTTTAGTCTTTGTGAAGCTTTCTTGGGGCATCCAGAACTGCAAGTCACCCTGTTACCCCACTGCCTTAGCAAAAGAGGAATTTGCTGGTACTGCTCTGTGACAGCTCCCTGCCAAGTCTATTAGCCACAAACTCCTTTAGACTCTGACCGTCCTAACTTTACCTTGCAGGTTAACCCTGAGTGTGTACTTCAGTTTCCGAACTCTCCAGAAGCGCGTCTCTGCAGCATCTGGCTCCTGTCATTGGCTGCCCACAGAAATACCAAGTCTGTCTCCAAAGAGACAGAATACGCAGCCTGGTGGCTCAGCTGGAGATGCACACCTCGCTTTAATATACCAGCCCAGAGATGAATTTATAATAAAACAAGAATAAGTTTATTAGTAAGAACAGATTATGATATTAAGCAGAGATAATAGAAACAGAAAATGGCTACAAATAAAACAAAAATATAATCATGCTTTCTATTGACTAAAATGTAACAGATTACAATCCTAGTCTAAGGAAGTTTTCTCACCTTCAGCAACTTCTTAGCATCAACAACTCTCACAGTCTGGGATCCACTGTTCATGGAATGCAAAGAGCACTACCTCTGTTCTCTCTGTAATGGATAACCAAAATGTCTTTTTGCGGCTGCTTATATTCCCAAGGCTTATTGTCTTTGTCACCATAGTCAACATAACCCCCTGGGGTTCAGACTCCAGTATCTTCCCATGCTGATTTCACATCCTCATGTTAATTTTCTCCTCCTGTTTCACCCTGATGCAAATGAACTGTCCATTGTCTCTGGCATCACCATGTTCAATTTACATTAGAGACAGGGAGGTAGCTGTCATTCCTCTTGTCTGGAAGAAAACCTGTTCTCCCTTTGTTTAGTTACAGACTTTAAAGCATAATATCAGTAAGAATCCATAATTCTCTATACAGTGCTAATGCATACATTTCACAGTGATATTAATGACCGGTGTGTCACTGTCTTTCATTTGGTATCTTACATGACATGTTTTATAAATGTCATGACAACAAGGTGTAGTGAATTTGTCAGGTTGATAGAAGTTGCTGTTATATGGCAGTGAACCCTTTGCCAGTGGGCACTGAGGGGCTGTTAGGGACACAGTCATGGACAAAATTGAAAGGATACCATTATTGTTTTAGAGGATCATCCAGTTGGGAATGAAGGTATTACTGAGGAAGCTGTTGCTTTTGGGAAACTCGTCAAGATACAGAGTGCCATTTCAGTATCCTGTTTAACCGCCAGAGAATTCCTTCACTTGCTAGGAATGATGTTTTTGTGTCTAGAGGTATTGACTTGATTATGGTTTCTCATGAGTGTTTCAGAGATACTCCTGAGAGAGAGAGTGTCTAGATTATATACCCCTGATGATCTCATCAGTTTTCTAGTATCTAGATTGGTGGGCAGACAAAGGTATGTTGTGTGTCATCTCAAATTCCATTGAAAACTTGTTTATTGTGGAAGCTAGTCTGAAAGGCTGGGTAGCCATCTCAGGTCATCAGTCAGTCTGGAGAAGTAGTTAGGATTGGAGAGTATTCAACTTTTAAAAATTCAAAGCTTTATCTCTAAGGCTAGGTCTACACTACGCACCTTTTAGCAACAAGGCTGTGCCGCTAAAGGGTATGCTGTGCAGCCACTGTTTGTTGGCAGGAGAGAGCTCTCCCGCTGACAAAAAACGTCCACCCTCAATGAGCGGCAGTAGCTTTGTTGGCAGGAGAGCTCTTCTGCTGGCAAAGCGCTTTTCGCACTGGGCTTTTTGTTGACAAAACTGTTGTCCTTTGGAGGGGTGTTTTTTTACACCTCTGAATGACAAAAGTTTTGTCATTCAGGTTCCAGTGTAGACAAAACCTGACTCAGACTTCTTGAGAGGAACCTAGGGGGACACTCTGTGCTCAAAATGTCCAACGGAAGATCAGTCTTGTACACAGCTAAATAAGGATCAAAAGCTCTAGTAGCAAGGGGACCTCCCACTATTTCAATGACTAGAGAATGAGTAATTGCCTACTTACAAAGGGAACTTTGACTGAGAAAGGAAATTGGTTAAACTAATTGTTGACACAAGGAGAACAGAATTTCCATTAGGAATTATTTGACAAGTTAATTGCATCAGAAAAAGTAAGACTGTTGGGAACCTCCTATTCCAGGGATGGTCCTGAATAGGTTCTAAACCAGGCATCCATAGTAGGATTGGTCAAATGTCCTTTTCTTTGCACTCCCTCCCTCATTCCTCTACCTCTTACGTTGGAGACAGAAGATAGAAAGGACAGAATTTTTCATATTCTCTTCTGAAACTGGCTAGGTAGATTATATGGATGTGACCTAGTGTGTATAGCTAGAAACTCATCTTATAAATGTTTCCACCATTAAGTAGGCCATATCCATCCTCGCATACCTATGGTAAGTTTGGACTAAATTCTGTACTCTGATTTGGGTGCACATAGTCCTCAGAAAAGTACAGTGAGATTGATAGGGTTAGCAGAAAGTTATGGGGAATGAGCAAAGCCAGTCAGTGACCAGTTGTGACATACTAGGGTACAATCCAGACTAATGAGTAGCTGTGTCACCCCTGCCCTGTAACCTGGGGTGCCCTTTACAATGCCTTGCTTTTGTAGCCTCCAATCTGAACTGCTCAGAAACAGCTTCTGGCATTAAGTCACTCCCAGCTATGCCAGTGTGGTGTGTGCTGCAGCCAGCCAGCTACACCTTGGCTCTTATCAGCCTTAAAAATTACCATATTTCCCCCCAGAAATGTACGTCCTGTACTTCCTAGCCCTCTCCCGGTCAGTACGAATATACTGAATCTATTATTCCTTTAAGGGAATAATATGCACACAGCTTGTTACCCCAAATGGAGTTACCCAGATACTTCAAAGATTGAGCACACTGGATTAGATAAAACAATACAACTACACCTCTACCCCAATATAATGCGACCCGATAGAACACGAATTTGGATATAAAGCGGTAAAGTGGTGCTCTGGGGGGCGGGGCTGCGCACTCCGGCGGATCAAACCAAGTTCGATATAACGCGGTTTCACCTATAACGCAGTAAGATTTTTTTTTGGCTCCCGAGGACAGCGTTATATCGAGGTAGAGGTGTAGTTTATTAACTGCAAAGAGAGATTTTAAGTGAGTACAAGTAGCGAGGCATAAAAGTCAGAAATGGTTACAAGAAAAGATAAAACACTGGTGCCTACCTTAACAAACTATATTAGATTCAAAGCAAAGTTTTCTGACCATGTGCTTTCAGCAGTCTAACTGACTAAACTCTTTAGGTCAGGACCCCTCCCTCAGCATCCACTGGCTGCTTCCTTGTCTCTTTAGGTCCTGTCAATGCGATGGGGGTGTCTGCTCCTTATTTTTACAGTGAGAAGAATTTCCAGCTGGGAGCAAGGCGACAAGCAGTCTGTGTGGAAGGAAACTCCATGATGTTTCTTTGCTAAAATGTGGATTTTTTTCACCCAAACTGCCTTTCCTGCCAAAGAACAGCCATTTAGCAGGTAGTGGCCCACTGGCCTTGTTTACACCTGGCTGAGGCATCAGCGTGTCCCTGAGGAACTGGTTTGGCCACTCCCCAGACTTATCTGGAAAACATACTTGTAGACATGATTTCAGCTTACATTTATAACTTCACCTATAACACTGCTACATGCATTTTGCCATGATATTATTAATCAGCAATGAGTTTTTAAATGATACCTCACAAGACATGCCTTATACAAAAATTATTACAATAGTGTGCAGGGTGTATGGGTATATTCTGTCATACAGGTAAAGCAGAAGCCTGTCATTTCTTCATTGTGGTGAGAATGGACAAGTGGATGGATCAAATATGCAAGACTTCTACTTGGAATTCATTCATAGCTTCTGTATTAAGCATTGTATAGTGGTAGGTAGTTGGCTCTCTGAACTTCTTATGCCATTGGCATAAGAGTGCTCTGTGTTGTAATTTATTGCTAGTATTTTTAGAATTAAGCCCCATTTCAAAGTTAAGTTTGAACCTGTTATCTATCTAAGTTCTATGTCCTTATCAATAATCCTCATATTTCATTGATGAGATGTAGATATGAAAGGGAAGAATCTGCAAGTTAAAAGAGAGCTCCTTTAAAAATGTTGTGAATAATAGCCATTCTGTCCTCTCTAGCCTGCAAAAATTAAGCAAGCATCAGGAGAAGGGAATTAATCAACAGCAAACTAAATGATATAAAGAGGTTATTTTTCACCTGTTCTTTCTTAAAGGGTAATGGAAAGAGACTGAAGTCAACTAAATTGAGTATATTAAAACAATGCTCCCAACCTCACAGATCAAATCTATTGCTTTAAACTGGGGCTGGGCAAACTGGCGCAGGGGCCTCATCGAGCCCTCCAGACATTTAATCCAGCTCTCGAACTCCCACCAGGGAGCAGGGTCTGGGGCTTGCCCTGCTCCGGAACTCCTGATGGAGAGCAGGGTCTGGGACTTGCCCTGCTCCACGTGGCTCCCGGAAGCAGTGGCATGTCCCTTCTCCAGCTCCTATGCATAATGGCAGCTAAGGCGCTCTCCATGCTGCCCCAAGCGCTGCCCCCGCAGTGCCTATTGGCCGGGAACCCTGGCTAATGGGAGCTGCAGGGGCGGTGCCTGCAGACAGAGCAGCGCTCAGACCTGCCTGGCCGTGCCTCTGCGTAGGAACCGGAGAGGGGACATGCCACTGCTTCTGGGAGCTGCTTGAGGTAAGTGTTACTTGGAGCTTTCACCCCTGACCCTCTCCTGCAACCGAACCCCCAATTTCGTAAGCATTCATGGCCCACCATACAATTTCCATACCCAGATGTGCCCCTCAGGCCAAAATGTTTGCCCACCCTTGGCTTTAAACCCTTAAGAGAATAAAAAGATTAATTTTATCTTAATAGTTAAGCAGTTAAATGTGGAATAAAGGCAGAAGGTGCAAAGAAGTATGCTGCATCACACAGTGTGATTTTGTTGGTGGTTCTTTGAGTGATTGCAGGAGACCGTGCTCTTGTACCAGCAGACAGGAGCACTGGCCGTGTCATGCAGCACTTGGTTCCGCATCAACCTCCATTGCCTTAGACTTCATGCCCGTCAGCCAAGGGAGATTTGTCCTCTGTATTGGAGATTGCCTCTTACGTTTCCCAGCCTTGGAGGTGGTCTCACTATTCTCCACCAAGGCACTACTTCCTGACAGGGACCCTCCACAGGGAATATTGTTGAGCATGTGGGCAGGGGCTCATTGGGGAACCTGTAGACTTCCCACCCAGTTTCTAGGTCATACACAAGGCATTCCAGTTCTGTGTCCTGGGAGAGATGTGAGGGAGTCAGCAGGCCTAGTACCAAGCAGTAAGAAGCAGTTCAGGAGTAACCTGCTTGGCAACTAGTGGAGGAGGAGCAGCCTTAGCCTGCACTTGTCTCTTCTTCTTCCTCTCCTGTTGAGGCAGTCAGGCAGTCTCCTCAGGGGGTATTTCTCCTCCCCCCGATGGCAATAAGGCCCACCCAGAGCAGTTAAAGAAGATGGCCTCAAGCCTGGGATCCAGGTGGAGGAAGTTGAGACCTCGCCTCTGCCTTGCTGTTATTTTTGCCAACACCGTGCCTTCGCAAATGGCCTTACTTATTAATGATGCAATCATGGACCCCATTAAGAGTCTCTGGCAGACCCCTTCATCCCTTCCTCCCATGTCAAAAAGGGCCAAATGTAAATATTATGTCCCATCCGAGGGATTTAAATATCTCAACCCTCATCTTCCCTCTCCCTGGACTCTCTGTTGGTGTCAGCAGCCAAGGAAAGGAAATGAGAAGGGAAACAAGGGCTGACCCCCAAATCAAAGGATGCAAAAAAAAAAAAAAAAAAAGAGAGAGAGAAAGGAAGAAAAAGTGTTTGATAAAAAAGTTGCAAGTCAGGATTGCCAGCCAGAAAATGCTTTTGAGTCATTAGAATTTTTAATGTTTGGGATTCCCCTACAATAGGGACATGCTGCCAGAGGATGCTAGACAGGAGTTCTCCTCTTTCGTTGATGAGGGGAAATCTGTAGCCAGATCTTCACTGCTGGCTGCACTGGATCCAGTGGACTTGGCAGCTAGGTCCATGGCTTGTGCAGTGGCCATGTATAGGAGCTCTTGGCTGCAACCCTCTGGGCTTCCACAAGAGGTCCAGCAGACTTTACAACTCTTGCTCTTTGAAGGGTTTTCAGCGTTTTTAAAGCAAACTGACTCTAAGCTCCGTGCCTTGAAGGATTCTAGGGCAACTTTAAAGTCTTTGGGGTTACACTCTCCAGAAAGCACTTCCACTGCAGCATACCACTGTTGCTCTGCCCCTGTTCCTTGACAGGACCTGCAGAGGAGAAAGAATAGGGATTATAGACATAGACTACCTCCTCCTTCTGCCTCTGTATCAATGCCAGCTCCATCTAAATGCCTAGGGGGCATTAAACAGGCGTTTTGGTGGGACACTCAAGGACGCTGTGACAGTTTCCAGTATACCAGGTTCCATTTTCGCAAACCACCTCTCCCACTTCCTCAGTGCTAGGTCCTGGATTACCTCAAACCGATGGGTACTAAACACTGGAAGTGGGATGCACCCTCCAATTTTTCTCTCCCTCTCCATTCTTCTTCAGGGAACCACTTTCCCATGGAGCTCCTACTCCCGGATGTTCAGTCCCTCCTTTGGGTAGGAGTTATAGAAGAGGTTACACAGTGTCTCAGAGGGAAGGGGTTCTATTTCCATTATTTCCTTATCTCAAAAGCAAAGGGAGGTCTCAGACCAATTTTAGATCTGCACCAACTCAACAGATATGTCAAAAGGATTAAAATTTCGCAAGGTCATCCTGACTTCCATTATTCCCTTCCTGGAGACTGGTATGCTGCCCTCAATTTAAAAGATGTCTACTTTCATGTGGCAATTTATCAAGGCCACAGAAAGTATCTCAGGTTCATAGTGAAAGAGTCTCAGATCCGTTCACCATGCTGCCTTTCGGTCTGTCAGCATGTTGTCCGGTTTTCACAAAATGTACATCAGTGGTAGCTGCTTTCCTGAGGAGACTAGGAGAACAGGTCTACCATTACCTGGATGACTGGCTAATCAAAGGTCAGTCCATGGCTCAGATACTTTCCAGTGTACCGCTCATCCAGTCTATAAAGTATAGAGTTTATAGGCGCTCTACTCAGACTAGAGCTTTCCTTTCTGACACAAGGTTCCAAACAATTCAATCTCTTGTGGCATCTCAAAGTTCACCCAATCACAACAGCTCATAACTGTATGAGGCTCCTGGGGCATATGGCCTCGTGCACATATATAGTCCAGCATTCCAGGCTACATCTCAGGATCCTTCAAAGTTGATTGGTCTCTCTTTATTTGCCAAGTCATCACCATGTGAACTTTGTGCTCAGTAAGCCCTCTTGAATACTGACTTTTCTAGACCGTAGGGCAGACCTATTCAAAGTTTGTGCACCTTCATCCTTCCTAGATACTGGTGACACTCCTCCCTGGGGTGGAGGGCTCATCTGTGCCCCCCTCTGAACTCAAGGTTTGTGGTCTTCAAGGAATCTATTTCTACATATCAACCTGAGAGAGTTAAGAGCTGTCTGCCTAGCCTGTCAGGCTTCCCTATCTCATGTCAAAGGGAAAAGCCTGTTTGTTCTCATAAAAGAACATTGCAGTGATGTTTTACCTCTATAGGCAAGGAAGAGCTTGCTCGTCCGAACTTTGTCAGGAAGCAATTCGCTTGAATGAACTGGCAATGCATATGTTCAATAATCTCAGCTTCTTACCTTCCAGGGATGCAGAACAAACTGGCAGACTGCCTAAGCAGATCATTTGAGTCATCATGAGTGGTTTCTGCCCAGATGTAGCCAGAGTCATTTTCCAGCAGCGGGTGAATCCCCAGATAGACCTATTATTTGCAACCAAGGCCAACAGGAAATACAATCAGTTTTTGCTCCCTAAAAGGGCACAGTCCCAGTTCCATTGCAGACACTTTCCTACTACCCTGGTCGAACAAACTCTGCTAAGCTTTTTTCCTTCCAATCTCGCTTCTACATAGGATGTTGTTCAAGATCAAGTGGGACCATTCCTGGGTTACACAAATAGCTCCAGCCTGGCCCCGGCAGCACTGTTTATCCTCTCTACTGAACCTATCAGTGACAACTCCAATTTTGCATCCATTGCATCTGGACTTGATCTCCCAAGATCATGACTGACTGCTCCACCCAAACCTGTGGGCCCTTCATTTAAGAGCCTGGAGGCTCTGTGGCTAAATCCTAAAAGGAGTCTTGCTTGGAGCAATTTTGCCATGTCTTGTTAAATAGTAGAAAGCCCTCTACCAAGTCTACTTTCTTGTCAAAGTGGAGTGTTTTTTCTATATGGTCTCATTAATCCAGGGTCTTGCCAATGCAATCCCCTATCCAGCATATCCTGGATTTTCTATTACACCTAAAGGACCAGGGTTGGCGATTACTTCTATCAAGGTCCACCTGGCAGCAATATCAAGTTTTCATCCTCACATGGATACCATTCCATATTTTCAAATATGACAATCAGATTTTTGAAGAGCCTGGAAAGGTTGTACCTTCAGATAAGGGAACCTAATCCATCCTGGGACTTGAACCTCCTTTTTTTGGTGCTCATGGTGCTACTGTTTGAGCCTTTAGCAATATGTTCCTTACTACACCTATCACTGAACGTAAGCTTTTCCAGGAGGGTGGCTGTGCTGCATGCTCTGACAGCCAAACTGCCTCATACAATCTTCTTGAAGGATGACGTATACTTATGCCCTCATCCAAGATTTCTCTCTAAAATGGTGTCTAATGCTCATATTAACCACCGAATTTACTTCCCATGTTCTATCCAAAAACACACACCAATACAGAGGAGCACCACCTGCACACCTTAGATGTTAGAAGAGCTTTGGCGTTCCTCATAGACAGGACTAAACAATTCTGATTGTCAGCCCAACTATTCGTGGCCATCACAGACAGGATGAAAGCTCCCAGTCTCTTCATAAAGAATTTCACCTTGGATAACTTACTGCATTCATGGATGTTATGATCTGCAGCCATTTCCTTGCCAAACAAAGTGACGGCACATTCCACAAGATCTCAAGCAGCCTTGGTGGCATTCCTTGTGGAAGTCCCTGTCAAGGAAATTTGCAGAGCAGCAACCTAGTCTTCAGTTCACACCTTTGCATCCCACATTATGCCATCACTCAGTACTCTAGAGATGATCCTAAATGTGGACAAGTTGCAGTCCGGTCTGTGCATACAAGAACTCTGATCCCTCCTTCTACTTCCTGGCTTGTGAATCACCAAGAGTGGAATGAACATGTGCAATCACTCAAAGAAAAAAGTATTACTAACCTTCTATAACTTATTCTTCAAGATGTTGAACATGTCCATTCCATGACCCACCCTCCTATCCCTCTGCATCAGCGTTGTCTGGCAAGAAGGAATTCATGGGGCTGGGCCCTTTATACTGGTACACGGTGGTGTACAGCAGCAGAGGGCGCTTGAGTTGCCCTACCAGACACCACTCAGAAAAAAAATTCTGACTGTGCGCCAGGTGCGCGCAAACCAAGAAATGGAATGGGTATGTACAACATGGTTACAGATTTTTTTTCCTACTGAAAAATGTACGTAATAAGTAGCATGTGCAAGTTAATTACTGAAAGAAAACCTTTGCAGGCTAAAAGGGAACTGGCAAATGAAAAAAACTGCAATTAACTACATTTTCATAGCTTTGCTTGTAGCAGTAGAACTTAGTGTCATTTGAAGCAGTCATTCTCAGACTGGCATTTATGCTACACTTTGTGTCACCAATTATACAGTGATGGGGATCAATGGAGAATGCCCATTTGCAGATGTTTTTAACTTTGCAATCATGAAAGGTGATGTACTGATTTAGAATAAATTCCCAGGGCTGCCAATAGGCATGTTCGGACCCTCTGACTCCAGGGGCCCCTCAATGGAAGCTCGGCTTGAAGTGGGTGTAAGCTTTCAAATATTAAATGGGAGGGAGAAGCTGAGGATGGTTGCATTTGACCTTTAGGCCAGTACTGGCTAATTCCTGTGCTGCTATAATTATACATCATCAAGAGTTCCCACAAAATTATTCTTTGGTTTAAGGGTAGAAGGCTCCCTCAAAATGTCATGCCTTCATTTGGGAGTCTGCACCCCGAATTAATACTTACAATTAATACTTCCCACACACACACAAAGAGCATGTATGTACCACCTGTGAGAGAGAGAAACCACAGGGAATGAGAAGGATGAAATTATCTCTAGTTAGTCTTGATACTGAAAATAATATTGTAAATATTCTAAATATTCCCATGGTTTGCTTTGTAAAATAGATGACAGGATTTCTGCATAAAGGCTTTGCATAAATGTGCTCTATATTTGATTTTTAACAAACAAAATATTGGCGTACACAGTGATCATTGGCCATTATGGAGGCCAGCAGCATAGTATGCAAAACACTCAGGTTTCAAAAATATAGTGTAAATGTAATGCCTCTTTCATCCAAGGATATTAGTGCTTTATAAATATTAAGCCTCCCAATATGCCTGCGAGTTAGGTACTATCACCATTTTACAGTCGGTAAACTGAAGTACAGAAAGGCTGTGATTTGTTTAAAGTCAGATGCTAAAATGGAGACAAAATGCAACAGAGGACTATATCCATTACATATCACTTTCTCTCTTGGTGCACCACACAAATCCTGGAATTTAATAGTTCTTGGCTGAGTGGCAGACTTAATTATTTACAAGTGATGTTGGCATCCTATGGTTGCCCTGTGGAAAAAAACAGTTTAGCGCTGTAGCCAAGAGTTGGAGACTAAGTATAGTAGAGTTTGGGGTGAAGGGGAGATTCCAATTTTTCAACCCTTCAAATTCTTTTTCATCCATGGCACGTGGGAATGTATCCAGATCTGTGCTGGATCAAGTCTCCTTCGCAGCTGCACATGGATGAACTAATGGGTTCAGTGTCCAGTACTCTGCTGGACCAGGAATTAGATGTATCTTTTTAAAGCTTGCAAGCATGTATTTTCTGGACAGTCTCAACATTCACTTGACTGCTACCCCAGAGTCTCCTTTATTTTCTTTTGAGTGTTACAATCGAATTAGCTGGAAGTATGGGAAGAAGGGTAAATCTTCTCTGACTGTGACCTGGTCTACACTACAACATTTTGCTGGTATAGTGCTACGGCTTTGAGTGTAGGCATGGCCTGTGTGAGAGAGTGCTTTGGAGAGCTTTCCACCGACCCTTCAGATCAACAAAGTGTGAAGTGTGAAATTCTCTTTTGATTACCATACAAATCTGAATAGAGACTTATCTCAGCTACATCAATGGAACCACACTGATGTTGATGAAGGTAGACTTTAACCATCTTATTTAGAAAAGAGGCAATTTCCCAATACATGTGGCTGTGCTCTGGGTACTGGGTTCGGAACTGGAACTCTCCTGGGTTCTGTTCCTTGCTTTATCATTGAGTCTCTGGGCCTCAATTTCCCCCTTCTGTAAAAGCTGGGGGATAAATAACACCAGCCCACCTTTGTGAAGTGCTTTGAGGTCTGTGGATGAAAAGCACTATATAAAAGTAAATTATTGTTAAATTAGTTGCCTCCCATCTTCCCACTCCTTCCATTCCACACCATGCAGTTGAAATGAACTGATACAACTTTTCCTTGGTTTTTAAAGAATTGCGTTCTTTTCAAGAGGACGCCTGTTTTAATGGGAAGAAAAAGTTGATAATATATCACCAGAACTGCTATAATTTTTCAGTTTGTGTATTCTCAAGTAGTATTGTGACTACAACAAATTCATCAGTTATTAGGAGGGAAATAAAAAGTATGTATTGATAGAAAATACGTTACTAAAATAAAAAAAGGAATAACAAATAGTGAGTATAATAGCATATAAATGTACAACAATCTTCAGTTGTTTATGCAAGTTGGGTTTAAATGAAAGATGTTTTGTAATGCTAACAAAATAGCTGTATTTCACTTTCTAGGTAAAACAAAACCAAACCAACATTGTAGTACATTTTCCTCAAATTGCGAGGGGAAAAATTAGTTGGGAGGAAAATAGCTTCAAATAGATGTAGAAGCATTGTTAGGAAAGCAAACTACAACCTCCAGCATTCCTACATCCATCAATGTTAAACATAACCTCTATGAGCATACATTCCATGGTCCTGTGTAGGGTGAATAACTACTGTTCATGGAAAGTATTCCATTTTTATCTTTCCATTGCTTGCCATAGCAGAGTAGAATAAAGTTGACCTTGTTGGCCTGAATTTTATTACTCTTATTTTTTTTCTTAATCTTAAATGTATGTTTTATATGAAAACACTCCAGTGTATATTGCATTGTCCTTTTGAAGCCAAATATTTTGCATACTGTGAAAAGCTATTTTGCAAGGTTCAAGAGAGTGTGGTAAAGTGAGGTGGTTAAGAACAAGAGTCTTCAAAACAAATGTTTTGTTGGCAGTTGTGACAGGTGTGTTGGCGGGGCCATGTACATGTATTGGAAGAACATTTAAATCTGCTTTTTTTTTTTTTTAATGTTTCTGTGGATTCCATGTTTCCCCTACAGCAAGGTTCAAGGCAGTGACAGTGCGCTTTTCCATTCAACAACATTGCAGAAGAAGACTGTTTTCTCACATACACACAATGAATCCTCTAGTCTGGAGTCATGACTGTTGGTTAACAATGTCCATAAGGCCACAAAGGCAGCTGAAACTTCCCACTGTTCTGGTGCCCAAACTGCTCCCCATACATAAGCCCTGGAATTGCATCACAGCCCTGGCTGAGATATTGCCAAAGCCTGTTAAATTGTAGAAAACTGTAAACATATACAAACAATGTGTCTGCATGGGAAAAATTCCAGCCTAGAGAATTCCTCTGTTATGAAAAGACATAGGATAAATCCAAAATCTTATTTTTTTTTCTTTAAATGAGCATCAAGGTAAAAGATACATATTTGCTTGTTGAACGTTGCGGGCACAGCATCATGTAAACACACACCCCTGCCTCCCAGGGTGGGAGACTGAATAAATAAACAAAAATAAAATAAAATGGTTTAGGGCAGAACTAGTTTTATGTTGGAAGTTGATTTAATTTGTGGTGTGGAGTTTTTGAGCTGGATGCAGGAGGGTACTCGTGTTAGCAGTATGTGGCTCCAATTATCTGAGCACCTCATTCATCCAACCCCAACCAGGTATGTATACCAATAGGTTATTCTCCAGATTCTGAGCCAGGTTATTGAGTCGGTCTGACTTGGGTCCATAGATTTATACTCATCTTCCTGATGTTATAATCTCTCCAATTTATATTTTTAATTATTTCTCCTTATACCACTCATATTCTGTGGCTTTTTGTAAGTGCTCCCAGTGCTGCCCAGAGTCAAACCACCTTCTCCTGGAGGAACAGACATACAAACTTCTATGCTGCTGTTTACCCCTACTAGCCTCAGCTACAGGCATCCCCAGCAGAGCTGGTCCAAACTTGGAATTTCCATGTTTCTCAGGAAATTTCAGCATTTCAAAATTTGTTTTTGTTTCAAATTGGGATGAAAATAAATATAGTTTTTTTAAATTCCCAATGGAATGAAAATTCTAAAAAAGAATTCTGTTTTGGACTTTTTTTTTTTTGGAATTTTGAAATTTCATTTTGAATTTTTAATATTTTTTAAAATTGTTGTTTATATTTTTACCTTAGTTCATGACATCTGTAGTAGTAATGCATACTATGACAATAGTTGAAATATCCTATTTTTATTTAATTTAAAAAAAAACCATGAAGGGCAGCTTCTACTTAGTACAGAAAGAAACATCTTTTCTAGATTCATGTCTCCTGTTTGTGTTGAAACAGTTTGAACTTGGATATATTTGACTTTGACTGTTACTGCTGACATGTAATGAAATGTAAAAACAATATAAAAATTTTCTGACTTGGGGTTGTTAAGCTCTGGAATAGGCTTCCAAGGAGGTTGTAGAATCCCCATTATTGGAGGTTTTTAAGAACAGGTTGGACAAACACCTGTCAGGGATGGTGTAAGTTTACTTACCAGCCTCAGTGCAGGGTGCTGGATTTGATGACTTCTCAATGTCCCTTCCAGCCCTACATTTCTGATTTCACTCCAAAAAATGGTTTAATCAAAACAGATTTTTTCTGACAAAAAAAATTGTTTTGATGAAAATTTTCCGACTAATCCACAGGTTATTTCAAAACATAGGTAACCTTTTGGTTGATCAACTACCTGAACTCTAATCTAGAATCATAGGACTGGAAGAGTGAGATCAACTTTTCCATTTTTGCAGGATTAATTTTCTAGCAACCAAAGCTGCACGCTGGAGCCACACTGCATTGTTCCTCTGTGTTTTTTGTATTTCAGGACTGTCTGGGCGAGGGAGAAGGACCTGACATGGTTGGGGTGCACTCCCTTTTAGTGGCTGACTTGATCTGTCTCTAGTTGTCTAAATAGACCACATGCAGATGAAGGCATTGATGTAAACTGAGACTGAATATCCCTAAAAGATTTTCTATAATTCAGTGATGTTATTGGACTTAGTAGTGTTCACTTACATACTAGTGAAGAGTAATTCCCTCCACTTCAGGAATTACTGGGTGAAGCTCTTTGGCCTGTGTTATTCAGGAGCAGAGACAAACATATATTGGTCCCTTCCTGCCTTAAAATATATGAATTAACAGTATTTTGAGCTGAAAAAAAGTCTTGCCTGTGTTAAAGCATTTGAGTTCAGCGCTAATTCAGAAAAGCAAAACAGTTTCTTTTGGAGAAATGAAAACACATTCTTTGCATTTCTGCACAAGTCTTTCCTGCTATAAGAACATAGGAAGGTGACATGTGAGAAAGAACAGCAGAAAGTGTGATTCCTGTGAAGTTTAGACTTGAGGTGTACTGCTTTGCACCAAAGAAACTGACTGAAAAATATGTTTATTCCAACTCAGGCCTTAATTGGTGAAGCACCTGTACAACTTGGAAAGCTTGCTGTGTACCCCACCAATGTATCATCAAATTTCATTAGCATTATTTCAGGAGTCAAGGCTCAAGGCAGTCAATTTGCTGTGACACAGGATAGGTTATCAGTCTATTTTCCTTCTCCTCTCATTGTAATTGGACTTGAACTGAGCTTTTGGTGGGCTCACCCCACATTTCTCTTAGTATCACTTTTAAGGCATCCAGATGGGGTGACAGAATGGAATAAGACACCAGCCTTCCATCTGTTAAAAAGAAATTAAATACGAGGTTTTATTGTTCTTTAAGTAAGAACAGATACAGTCTGTATGTCAAGGCCAAGCTATATGCTATTAAATCTACCCTTTGAAGTCTTCCACTGGGCTGACCAAGGACAGATGGTAAACTGTTATCATTTGATATGGGATTAGGTCAAGTCGAAGTTCAAGTTTAAAGGTAACAGTCAGTCTCCACTCAGCTGTCAAATGAATTAGTTTATATAATGAATGGCATATAGTCAGCATCTTTGCTACTGTTCTGCTGGTTTAAAAATGTGGGGATTTATTTAGCCACAGATTTCTACATGCTTTAGAAGTTTAAAACGGTAACAAGTTAGTCGCTGTGATTTAGTATTTGAATATAAATTATTTTTTGGAGGGGTGGGAGATGGCTTCCAGGATTGTGATGTATACTGCATATTTTTATGACTAGCCCATTCATTTTCATCATTTCCCCTTTTGTTTCTATTTTTCTTGCATATCTACCATCACTTGAGAATATAATATAGTCATTATAGGGGGTGATTGGTAGAGTCAGATTGTGAAACAGTTTCTTTTTGAATACCTTGTTTTCACACACAAATAACGTCCCCAGACATTCGCCTTTGAGGCTAAAATGCTCCATACTTGACCTCCGTCCTTTTCCCAGCAAAGGATCTTTTTCAGAAAATGTTAGCACAAGCCGTTCAGCTGTTGTTTTTTGTTTGTTTTTTAACTTTGGCAGAGGATGGGAAAAAACACTTTATGTATAGAAAGCTAGAGCAAAAGTGGCTGGTGTTTCCCATCTTACACATAGCATGGGCGGAGCATGCTGAAGTTTGAAGCAAAAAGAGCCCTAAGCATGCACCAACTGAATAGTGCAGAAGAAAGGAACATAAGAGATCTGGCCCTGAGTCTTTAACCCTTAACTCAAGCTGAATAGCACTTATACAAGTAGTCCTGTTACAGCCAAAGGCTCTAATTGTGTGTGCTATTTATGTAGGGCTGCAAAACCAGGTCCTCTTCTGGCAAAGCTGGAGCTATATGCTGCTCAAGACAATTTTCTAGATTTCTTTTCTTTCTGTATACGCCTCACTCCCTTTTTGCTTAACCCTCTCCCTAGGAAACTAACTGGGGAAATGTTATTCTTTAAACTCAGGATAATTGAGGGGAATGGGGTGAAAGGTGGCTTAGAGCACCTTTCTGCGCTCTTGATCATGGGCTGGCCAAGGGCATAATTGAAAAAAGCCTACGGGCTGCTTTAAATTACACTGGATGCAGCAGTTCCACGTGAGTGCTGTACAGCTGGTGATCAGATGGAGCAGTGTATAGTCTGCTGTGTCCCTCCTACCCCAGCATGTTTCCCCCCGACATGGACAGTTTTCCATGTAATTTGCACTGGTGAGGTGGCACAACGAAGGCAGGATGAGGAAATCTAGCCCACAAACAGGTACAGGACAGATGACAGACAAGAAGTGACGTTAAAGCTTTTTTCTTAAGAGATGCACACTGCATTTGTACCTTCTCCCCCAAGTCCTGCATCTTGGCAGGAGGTTAGATTAGATGACCCTTGCGGTCACTTCTAACCCTATGGTTCTAAGATTCTACCACACAAAACCTCATGTCAAGTTCCTTAACCTCAGTCATCAGTGTCTAGATTGAGAAATCTGCAGGAAATTTCAGTTATGCAAACTATTCCATACACACCAAACGTAGTGCTATACATCTTTGGGATGGAGTAAAAACACCATAAATATAGGGTATTTGGGGGGAAATATGCCACAAAGAAAAGACCCAATGAACATATTGATTATATATCTCCAAGAAAGGGAGTGCATCTTTGAGCACTGACTCTCCTGTCTAGTGAGGAGGGCTTTAAATTAGGTTCAAAAGGGGTGTGATGCTTGCCAACCAGGTGCCAGCTCATGCCAAGGCTCCTAGGCCGCAACTGAACACTGACAAATGCATAAGTGGAACCCAGTCCGGCTTACCTATGTGTTACTATTGTTAAAATAGGCATTAGGTTTATGAAAATGTTTAGTGTTTAGGCTTTATGAAATGCTTGTAAGTTGCTGCATGCATTAATCTGTTTTATAGTATATCTATCCAATGTTATAAGGTAATATTTAAGTGTTTGCTCTGTAATGGTAAATGTGTTTGCTCTGAAACTGTAAACCTCACAGTCGGGAGAGAAGCAGTACCAAGTGTGAGACACTAGTTTACCACAGGAGGTGTTATCTCCTGCCCCCAAAAAGAAGGCCCATAGACAGTAGACAAACCATAGAGAAACATCGGGTGCGCTCCTGCCCACGCCCTGGAAGAGATGTGTATAGGGACTAGTCACATCAGCTTGAACTCTGGGGGAAAGGAATAAAAATCCCTGACCAGAAGAAATGCCATCTTTATACTGTTTAGACTTTGAGAGGGCAAGATTTCTAAGCATAAGCAAGGGATCCCCAGCTGATTATCCTGGGTTAGCCATAGAGGACATATAGAGCTTGCATATTACAGAAACCTTTATTACCTTTTGGAACCTAAGACTGTAACACATTTGTTTACCTACTTCAACCTCGTAAATAACTCTCATTTCTTTGTCTTAGTTAATACATCTTTAGTTAATTTATTATAGGATTCACGCTAAGGATTGTCTTTGGTGTGCAACTGAGGTGCAGTTGACCTGGGGTAAGTGACCAGTCCTGTGGGACTCAGAGTAACCTGAATATTATTGTGATTTTTGGTGTAAGGGACCATCTATTACAAAGGCAAGCTTACCTGAGTGGCAAGATGAATCGGAGTATCCACTGGGACTATCTGTGACTCCACGTTGAGGCTGTTACAGTGCCTGAGGAGTTCACATTTGATACTTGGTTGGTGAAATCTAAGTATGGTGCTCACAACCAATTTGGGATGTGTGCCCTGCTTCTTAAAAGTCTGCCCTGAGATTGGTACTCCATGCTCCTGAGCCACTCCAGACAGTTTGACAAGGGGCAAGTGCAAAAGCCCACAGGTAAACATAAAAAAAGCAGCCTCAATAGAGAGCTCAATGTTGGGGGAAGGGGAGACATGGAAAATTACAATAAGGTCATAGGAATAACGAGTGAAATCAGTGGGGGAATCTACTTGATATATTAGATGTCTGGACACAATTGCAAGGAGCACGGAGAATAAAAAAGAACTGGATATATTAGTACATAAACTTAATTATGGATTAATTGGTGTCACAGAGATGTGGTGGGAAAAATCTCATGACTGGAATATAGCTTCTACAGGAAGGATAGGCAGGGGAAAAAGAGAGGAGGTGATGCATTATACATCTAGAATATATAAACTTGTTCTGAGATGCAGAAGGGGGTGAGAGGCCGACCAATTGAAAGTCTCTGGGTAGAGATGAAAGGGAAAAATAGGAGCAATGTCCGGGTAGTGGGTCTACTATAAATCACTGAATCAGGAAGAGGAGGTGGATAACAAAAATACCCAAAACACAAGACCTGATAATAATGGGAGATTTTAACAACCCAGACATCTGTTAGAAAAGTAATATGGTAAAACACAAAATTCCCAATAAGTTCTTGGAATGTTTTGGAGACTTTTTGTTTCAGAAAATGGAGGACGTTAGCCAGAGGGACAGCCATTTTAGACTTGATTCTGACCAATGGGGAGGAATTAGTTGCAAATCTGAAGATGGAAGACATTTTGGATGAAAGTGATTGTGAAATGATAGATGTTATGGTTCTAAGGAAAGGAGAGAGTGAGAATAAGGACAATGGACTTCAAAAACGTAGACTTTAACAAATTGCAAGAAGTGGTAGGTAAGGTCCTATAGGAAGGAAACCTAAGGGATAAAGTAATTCAGGACGGATGGCAATTTCTCAAGGAGACAATATTAAATGTACAACTGAAAACTATTCCTGTGCGAAGAAAAGATAAGAAGAACAGTAAGCCAATATTGCTGCTTCATGAGATCTTTAGTGACCAGAAAATCAAAAAGGAATCCTACAAAATGTGGAAACACAGACAAATTGCTAAGCAGGCATTCCAAAGAATAGTACAATCATGTAGGGACAAAATCAGAAAGGTTAAGGCACAGAATGAGTTACATCTAGCAAGGAACATAGAACACATTAATAGGAGGGTCTATAAATACATTCAGAGCAAGAGAGAGACAAAGTAAAGTGTAGGCCCCAGGAACAGTTATCTTTGAGAACTCATGGAGGATGGGGGAGATTGCAGAGGACTGGAGAAGAGCAAATATAGTACCTATCTTTAAAAAGAGGAACAAAGAGGACCTGGGAAATTATAGACCAGTCAGTCTAACTACAAAACCTGGAAAGATATTGGGATCAAATGATTAAACAACCAGTTTGGAAGCACCTAAAGGATAATAGGTTTGTAAGGAATAGTCAACATGGATTTCCCAAGAACAAATTATGCCAAACTAACCTGATTTCCTTCTTTGACACGGTTGTGGCCTAGGGGGTAGGGAAGCAGTAGATGCAATATATCTTGATTTTAGTAAGGCTTTTGACACAGTCCCACATGGCATTCTCATAAGCAAACTAGGAAAATGTGGGATGAAATTACTGTAAATTAGGCACACAACTGGTTGAAAGGCCATACTCAGAGGTAGTAATCAATGGTTTGCTAATAAAATGGGAATGGACTAGGTTTTGGGGGAAGTTATGTTGAGAAACCAAACTTTGATTCTGTCCCTTCTTTCTGTAACAAGCTGAACCTAAACCTAGACCCAAACTTACAGAATTTTGGGTTTGTTCCTCATGCTCATCCCTGCTAACTGGGATGCATCAACTGTTCACATGACTACTACAGATACTGTGTCAGGTCTGGGAAAATGTAAGAGCTAGTTATGGTGTCGAGGACAATATTCCCCCCTCACAATGGGAGGCACTATGGGCTAGTGGCTAGGGCACTGGACTAGAAGTCTAAAATTTTGACTCTGTCACTGATCTATGTGACCTTGGGCCAGAGGTGGGCAAACTACGTCCCCCAGGCCGCATCCACCCTGTCAGCCATTTTAAGCTGGCCCTCAAGCTCCTACTGGGGAGCAGGGTCTGGGATTTGCCATTCTCTGGCACTCCAGCCAGGGCACAGGGTTGGGAGACACTCCACGTGGCTCCCAGAAGCCACAGCATGGCCCCCCTCCAGCTCCTGCGTGCTTCAATGACCCCACTCCAATGGCTCCCTCTGGTGCTGCAATGGGAGCTGCAGGGGCGGTGCCTGCAGATGGGGCAGTGTGCAGAGCTGCCTGGCTGTGCCTCGGCATAGGAGCCAGAGAAGGGACATGCCACTCCTTCTGGGAGCCACTTGAGGTAAGCGCCGCTTGGAGCCTGCACCCCTGAGCCTCTCCCCATGCCCCAACCTCCTGCCCCAGCCCTGGTCCCCTTGCTGCCCTCCAAACCCCTCGATCCCAGCCCAGAGCACCCTTCTACACCCCAATCTCCAGCCCCATCCCAGAGCCCACACTCCACTCCCCCTCCCCAGTCTGGAGCCCCCTCCCACACTCTGAACTCCTCATTTCTGGCCTCACCCCAGAGCCCGCACCCCAACCCTAATTTTGTGAGCATTCGTGGTCCTCCATGCAATTTCTATTCCCAGATGTGGCCCTCGGGCCAAAAAGTTTGCCCACCCCTGCCTTTGGCAAATCACTTCTCTTTCCCTTCTCCCTTGTCTTTTTTAGATTGCAAGCTCTTTGAGCCATGGATGTTCTTTCACTGTTTGTTTGCATAGTACCTTATACAATGGGGCTCTAATTTCATTTGGGGCATCTAGTTGGGGCTACTGTATTACAAGTAATATAGTAAATCAGATTAACATCCAAGAGTGCATGTGAACCACTGGGCATCTCAAAGCTTCTTTAGTCACTTAAATAGCCTCAGTGAATTTGTTACTTTGTGGAATGCTGTGATACAATAAGTATAAATAGTACTATAAAGAAACCAAACTCTGTTTCACAATGTACAGGGGCCATGGCTGTGAAGGGCCAACACAGCCATCAAGGAAGTCTAAAATTAAAATAGACACGTTGCCAAAGCATAACAATTGCCAACATTGTGTTTACTTCCGTTTGTTTCAATGATCACCCCATCTGCGAAACATATTTCTGCGGGACACTTAGAGTGCCAAATATGAAATGGGCCATTTCCATAAATGCTACAACCCAGGTGTCATTCTGGTTTAAAAACCTCACGGATGGCTCCAAGGCCAGAGGAAAAAACCACAAATAATATGGTCTGGAAATATCCCTCAAAAGCATTCAGTAATTGAAATTTACATACTTACATAACTCATTTATTGCAGGAAGAAGTGACTCCAAGGTTTACAGCTTTAGCCATAGGGGTTGTGCCACAATCCAACAGGCCTGTAACTTAGAATCATAGAATATCAGAGTTGGAAGGGACCTCAAGAGGTCATCTAGTCCAACCCCCTGCTCAAAGCAGGACCAATTCCCAGCTAAATCATCCCAGCCAGGGCTTTGTCAAGCTGGGCCTTAAAAACCTCCAAGGAAGGAGACTCCACCACCTCCCTAGGTAACGCATTCCAGTGTTTCACCACCCTCCTAGTGAAATAGTTTTTCCTGATATCCAACCTGGACCTCCCCGACTGCAACTTGAGACCATTGCTCCTTGTTCTGTCATCTGCCACCCCTGAGAATAGCCGAGCTCCATCCTCTTTGGAACCCCCCTTCAGGTAGTTGAAGGCTGCTATCAAATCCCCCCTCATTCTTCTCTTCTGGAGACTAAACAATCCCAGTTCCCTCAGCCTCTCCTCATAAGTCATGTGCTCCAGACCCCTAATCATTTTTGTTGCCCTCCGCTGGACTCTTTCCAATTTTTCCACATCCTTCTTGTAGTGTGGGGCCCAAAACTGGACACAGTATTCCAGATGAGGCCTCACCAATGTCGAATAAAGGGGAACGATCACGTTCCTCGATCTGCTGGCAATGCCCCTACTTATACAGCCCAAAATGCCGTTAGCCTTCTTGGCAACAAGAGCACACTGTTGACTCATATCCAGCTTCTCGTCCACTGTGACCCCTAGGTCCTTTTCTGCAGAACTGCTACCTAGCCATTCGGTCCCTAGTCTGTAGCAGTCAGTGCATGGGATTCTTCCGTCCTAAGTGCAGGACTCTGCACTTGTCCTTGTTGAACCTCATCAGGTTTTTTTCGGCCCAATCCTCTAATTTGTCTAGGTCCCTCTGTATCCGATCCCTACCCTCTAGTGTATCTACCACGCCTCCTAGTTTAGTGTCATCTGCAAACTTGCTGAGAGTGCAGTCCACACCATCCTCCAGATCATTAATAAAGATATTAAACAAAACCGACCCCAGGACCGACCCTTGGGGCACTCCGCTTGAAACGGGCTGCCAACTAGACATGGAGCCATTGATCACTACCCGTTGAGCCCGACGATCTAGCCAGCTTTCTATCCACCTTACAGTCCATTCATCCAGCCCATACTTCTTTAACTTGGCGGCAAGAATACTTTGGGAGACTGTATCAAAAGCTTTGCTAAAGTCAAGGAATAACACATCCACTGCTTTCCCCTCATCCACAGAGCCAGTTATCTCATCATAGAAGGCAATTAGGTTAGTCAGGCACGACTTCCCCTTCGTGAATCCATGCTGACTGTTCCTGATCACTTTCCTCTCCTCTAAATGTTTCATAATTGATTCCTTGAGGACCTGCTCCATGATTTTTCCAGGGACTGAGGTGAGGCTGACTGGCCTGTAGTTCCCCGGATCCTCCTTCTTCCCTTTTTTAAAGATGGGCACTACATTAGCCTTTTTCCAGTCATCTGGGACCTCCCCCGATCGCCATGAGTTTTCAAAAATAATGGCTAATGGCTCCGCAATCTCACCCACCAACTCCTTTAGCACCCTCGGATGCAGCGCATCCGGCCCCATGGACTTGTGCACGTCCAGTTTTTCTAAATAGTCCCGAACCACTTCTTTCTCCACAGAGGGCTGGTCACCTTCTCCCCATGCTGTACTGCCCAGTGCAGCAATCTGGGAGCTGACCTTGTGCGTGAAGACAGAGGCAAAAAAATCATTGAGTACATTAGCTTTTTCCACATCCTCGGTCACTAGGTTGCCTCCCTCATTCAGTAAGGGGCCCACACTTTCCTTGATTTTCTTCTTGTTGCTAACATACCTGAAGAAACCCTTCTTGTTACTTTTAACATCTCTTGCTAACTGCAACTCCAAGTGTGATTTGGCCTTCCTGATTTCACTCCTGCACGCCTGAGCAATATTTTTATACTCCTCCCTGGTCATTTGTCCAATCTTCCACTTCTTCAAACAATCTTCAAACTTAACTGTTTGAATGGGATAGCTGAGGTCCAGGGCTGGTACTGGTATTTAGAGGATGGAGTGCATGGTTGGCTAAGTGCTGGATGAGAGGTAAGAGCACATTCTGCTATCCTGGGAGGAAGGAAAATGCCACAGTGGGAGTTTTGCATGAGCAAGGGGGTTGAGTAAACAATTGGGGGCCTTAAGCCAATCTGATATTTCCCAAGTAAATTTCCTCCGAATTCCCCAGGTCCTGGCAATTAATTAGGTGGATCTGATATCTTTTATTCCAAATCAGAATTGAGAGGTTTTCAGGGCTATGTCTGGTTCCACACATCCCTGAGACGAGTGTTTACAAAATGAGTTCGGCGTATCTGGAAGCACTCCCTGGTGGGAAAAGCACTAGGTCTGGCAGATTTGTGGTTTTTCATTTCCTGCTCTGCTACAGACTTGAGCGAGTCACTTAACTTCTCCGTACCTCTGTATCCTCAGTGGCTAAGAGTAACCTACTGCATGGCAGGTAAGTGAAGTTTAATTCATTGGGTTTGGTAAAGTGCTGGGAGGGCTTCAGATGGCAGGTGCTATGGAAGTGTAAAGTATTATTAGAATAAGTAGATCACTTTGCTTCCTTAATTTTGTTTAACTGGCAGTAGCTTCCCTTTTTGGCATTCAATCAGGCATGACTCCAAGCCTTTGGTTTTGGGAGCTACCTTTCC
Organism: Chrysemys picta bellii; assembly: GCF_011386835.1. Lineage (NCBI taxonomy): Eukaryota > Metazoa > Chordata > Testudines > Emydidae > Chrysemys > Chrysemys picta. Next base: position 129,218,298 of record NC_088794.1, read on the forward strand.
CCCCTCCCCCAAACCAGTCCGATTTGACTGGCTCTTAAGTTATCAAAGTCTGCTGAAAATTTTCCCAAGTGCCAAAATAGGCTGTTTCCTGAATTTTCAGGCATGGGTGGCCACTCCAATGATGAAAATGTCATAGTGCTTTCCTGGTTTGCAAAGCAAAATGAACACACTGCATTTATTGGGGCTGGGGGAGGAGAGGGAAGTCTGCCTTTCACTTATGGTCAAAAAGGAACTGAGAAATTGTGGAGGCCTTTTGTTTTTCTGTTTGACAAAAATTTTAGCAAATTGGCAACTGTTGCTTTTGGTGACAAACTTTTCATGAGTCAAAGTTAATAGTGCTTTATATTTGTAGTCTTTATGATTGCCCCTTACATCCACAAATATTAATGAATGACACTGCACAATACAAGAGAAGGAAGTATTATCCTTATTTTATAGATGAGGAAACAGAAGCAAAGAATGGTTAAGTGACTTGCCCAAGTTTAGACAGGAAGTCTGTGGCAGAACCAGGACTTGAACCTACCTCTCAGAGTAGTAGCCGTGTTAGTCTGTATCCGCAAAAAGAACAGGAGTACTTGTGGCACCTTAGAGACTAACAAATTTATTAGAGCATAAGCTTTCGTGGACTACAGCTTATGCATCCGAAGAAGTGGGCTGTAGTCCACGAAAGCTTATGCTCTAATAAATTTGTTAGTCTCTAAGGTGCCACAAGTACTCCTGTTCTTTTTGCGAACCTACCTCTGTCTCTCTACGGGGGGAGGTGGGGGTTTGACCTAAGATACGCAACTTCAGCTATGCGAATAGCGTAGCTGAAGTCGGCGTATCTTAGGTTGATTTACCTGGCCGTGAGGATGGTGGCGAGTCGACCGCTGCCGCTCCCCCGTCGACTCCGCTTCCACCTCTTGCCACGGTGGAGTTCTGGAGTCGACGGCAGAGCGATCGGGGATCGATTTTATCGTGTCTACTCTAGACGCGATAAATCGATCCCTGATAGATCGATCACTACCTGCCGATCCGGCAGGTAGTGTAGGCATCTACCCAGGTCAATTAGATCTACAGCATAAAGCCTGTAACGGACTCCATAGCATCATTTTCTACTCATCTCCCTTACCTGATTTCAAAAGACTCTGCTTGGGTTGAATATATATTTGACTTCTAGTCCCCTTAACCCCAAAACTGACTTTTTTTCCTAAAACTGCCCACTTTGCTATAGTTTCCCCAGGTTTTAGAAGTGTGTTTATAACTAATTGTTTATAATTAATCAAAAGATACTAAGATTAAAATCATTAGGAACCAAATCCTAAAGATGAAGTTGAAAGCCTTTCCACTATAAGAATGACATTCACAACACTGACATATCCCCTTCTACCCTTAATCCCTACCAACAAAAAAGGGAAATTAATAAAATCTTTATACACCTACAGAGAGAGAGAGAGAGAAAGTAACATCCCCAAAGCAGAGTTTCCCAAAAAGGGAGACATGCCAGAGACTCAGTGATGTTCCCCAGTGACTTGCTATTACAATATATTGCTTCTATGTAGCAGGCACTCAAATGGTGGTGGGTGGTAACATAAAATGCTAAGAAATAGATAAGCGACACCTTTCCCGGCCTTTATAACTCAAACCTAACTTTTTGTAAATAAATAAAAATAAAACTTGTTCCTGTGTTATTCATTCAAATATCTTTTTTTAATGTCTAAAAACCCATTCCTGTGCGTGTAGAGTCTTAATGAGACCTAGCAACATTGGGAGTGCTGAGAGCACTCGCCCTTCAGCCTCATGCCTCCAAACGCTCTCGAGGCATGCATATATCTCATTATGACCGCACACCCTGTCATGTGTTATTCCTTACTTATTGACAATTTGTCACTGTCACCCTTGACATGTCACTCCACCGCAGAAGAATTGGACTTCAGTGTGAAATGTGACAGTCAGATGAGAGAATTTTGTAATCTGAACTGAAATACCAGACTGAGAGAGACTAATTTCATTCGAACACAAATCTAATGTAACATAAAGGGGCGAGATGTTTGCATTTAAAGAGGTTTTTTTAGAGGTTTTTTTTTTTTAAGATTCTTCCCCCAATCTAGTATTTATTCTTCAGCATAACACTTTTATTTTTTGAAGGATGGAGCCTTGCATTTTAATACCATGCATTTTCAATTAAGTGCACTAAGATCCATGGATATAACTATTACTTAAACTATAAGTAATGGTTACATGTAAAAATTAGGAAACATATTGTGCTTTAGATAAATTACATTCAAATTACTTCTTATTATAAATGGGGTAGAAAATGGATTTTTAGCTCTGGCTGGCCAAAGAGGCAACATTTGTATCTACTTCATTTGGTTAAATATATTTCAAGCCAGATTGAAATCCATATTGCCTGACATTAATTGAGTACTTGAAGCATCAGTGTACTCAAGTTTCATAAACCACTGATGAGCAAGTTTTTACAGGCTCGATTTAAAAATATACCATCCCTTTTATATGAAAATCATATTCTGTTTATGGAGTAATTCTTAAAACCCATTAAATGGTATAAAGCTTAATAATGAAATTAATGTAAATATAACATTTGTACTGTTGAGCTGACGTCTTGTTTGCTTAGAAAATTATATTTTCTCCACTTGATTTTTTTTCTAAAAAGATCCTTCTACACCATATTCTAAGCAAACATTTTTTACTTCTCAATAGAGAGAACTAGTAGCAGGAAATAGTCAGCTATAATATTGAAGTTTTCCCATACAGTCTGTCTGTGTACTTCAGTCTGGATGCGACATTCCAGTCCTGGGCCCATCGTGAGCAGAGACTATTAATCATATCAAATTAGCTAGTAGTTTACTAGCTTTGTGGCACTGACAAATAATTATCCAGTCGTTTCACTAGTGATCTAAAGAAAGCCAGGTCTGAACCTAAGTTCGGAGGTGAAAGGCCAGGGCATTAACCCGTCTTTTCATAACCAGATAATTCGGCTGAGAAAAACAGAGAATTGAAAATCATTAATTGGACTAGAAAGCACTATATTAAAGTTAACATTCTGGCCTTAGTAACACTTGGAAGCAAGGAATTTTCAAGGCCATGATTTTTGCCCCAAGTCTAATTAAATTTTCTAGCATAAAATAAATACATAAATTAAAAAACAAACAAATCTCTCAGTCAAACAGCTTTTACTGGCTGAACTGAGCTGAATGTCCCATGGCTTTCTGCAAGTCATGTTCTATTTGAGGAGACTGACTACAGTTAGGCTAAAGCATTATGAAGTATCATCTGCTCTGTGTCGTTGGTTTATTGGACCAATAAAAGATATTATCTCACCCACCTTGTCTCTCTAATAACCTGGGACCAACACAGCTACAACAACACTGCATATAAGTTCTCCTATATGGCTTTTAACAGTTCTTACATTACTGTCAGGATGTCATACAAAGGACATCCGATAATTTGTACACTTGATTTTTTTCTACATTCTCCATGCTGTAATTCCTGAGGAGGGGAATGGTGGCTTTGCACTGTACAAACCTTTTGCTGTTTTCTTATTGTATTTACTGAATTTTATTTAAAATCTGTAATGATAAAATTATGTTTAATAATAAAAGCCCTTCTCTGAGGGAAAGCAGCATATGTCGAATACCCAAGCCCTCTGAGAGGAAATCTGCATGATTGGATTCTTTGATGCCGAATTGTACCATTATTCTTTGATGCCTCATTAGCAGCTCCATTGGGGTTTCAAGAGTCAGGAGGAGCAACTTTTTCTGTTTATTGTTTGACTACAGGCATTCCTATTTATTGTTTGTATTACAGTAGCTCCGAGACGAAAGATGGGTCCAGTGGTTTGAGTGCTAGCCTAGGGCTTGGAAGAGCTATGTCTCTGCTTTGCCACAGACTTCCCATGTGACTTTGGGTAAGTCACTTAGCCTGCCCGTCCATCCTCATGGGAGTGTGGTCAGGATAAATACATGAAAGAGTGAGGTGCTCAGATACTATAGTGAAGGGGGGACATGTAAATACCTCAGATGGAGGCCCCCAACCAAGATCAACATTCAGCATGGTTTAGTAAGAGAAGCGCACAATATAAACAAGACAGACAAAGGTAGTATTATTAAAGGTTAACATAACGGAGGGAGTAAGTGCATAGGGTATTTCTCATGGCTAAAAACAGGAATGCTCCTCTCCCCCGTTGGGATAGCAGTGCTCCCACACAGCTTTCCCTCTTCAGTTAGTGCTTCAACCTACGCTAACAACTGAGTATTACTTCCATTTCACAGATAGGGATCCTAGGCACAGAGCAGGTCTAGATTAAAGCACCCATGGGCCCTAGGAAACCTCTCCAATGGTCCTTCCCCCCTCCCATGAGTTGGAATTTTCCAGCCACCTGCATGAGCCATTTTCTGGGTTGATGAAGGAGCCCCTACCACTTCTCATTGGTGAAGCTGTGCCTTCCCCTTCCAGCCCCAGAACTACTTGTTTTCAGGCAGGCTGCACTTTGCACAGGGGCCCTGCTGACACCCCCCAGCAAAGCCATAACAGGAGTGGTGATGTTGAGCCCCTGAGTGCTTTGCTGGTATGCTGGCACCTCAGAACAGTGGGTTTCAGAGTTAACCCATTCAGATGAATGGGGGCAATCACAGCTGAGAACTATTGTTTCAGGCTGACTGCAGACTCAGGCGGACACCCTGCATCAATTATGCTTGGGATGTGGTTTCAAGCTTTTTCTTCACCATGCTGGGATGTAAAAACATATATACACCCCCACACACAAATTCTGAAGTCACCATATGTCTCCAGGAGCAGAGCCCTGTCTACATTAGTACTACATAATGCCAATTCCTTAAACTGTCCCTGGCAAAGAGAGATTGAGTGACTTGCCCAAAATCACACAGGAAGCCTGTGGAATTGAATCCAGATCTCCTGAGTCTTAGGCTAGTGCCTCAGGCAGAGCTCTGCTTAATATAGGACAGGTAGAGCTAATCAAATATTTTTTGCCTAGAAATCTCTCTCTTTAACCGAATCAAAAGTTTTCACAATTTTTTTTTGATTTGGTTTAATTTTTTGACTAAAGTATTCTACACGAAACACAAATGTTCATTTTCTCTAAAATGTTTAATGGGAATTAATTTGGATTTTTCAAGTGGTTCTAACAATGGGTAAAATGCTGTGGGACCTCCTATGGTGATCTTGGGCACAGCTGCAGAGACTGTGTGTGTGTGTGTGTGTGTGTGTGTGTATCTTCCCTGGCTCCAGTATCACTGTGATATGTGCTCAGTGATAGCGCTGAATTTGCTGGTCCCCCATGTACTTAGCTTTTATATGGGGCTTTTCAAACATTTCCTGAGGAAGTGAGTTCTCATTATTATTTTACAGATGGGGAACTTGAGGCACAGAGCACTGATGGGGCTACCCCAAGATCACACAGTACTGCAGTGGCAGAGCTGGGATTAGAAGGCATCAAGGAAACAGATTTATCCTAGCCCATGGGATCTTGAATCTGATCCCAACCGACATTTTTCAGCGCTCTGTCCTGCTGGGAAAATCCATGTGAAGTGCTCTCCAAAGCCAGTAAATCACTGCATGACATCTCTTTTACAGGCAATTCTGGCAGCAAGGAAGGGCGTTCTACTTCTGTGCTCTCCTGCACGTGTGGTCCATGCTCCATCCATAGACTAGTCCCACATGTGGAGTTAGGTCTGTGTATGTGTGCTGCTGTGACAAGGGGCCATATTTCAATCAGCAAATGCCGACCTCGCTTCTTTGTTCTTCGCTCTCTTGAGTACAGTTGGAACATGAGTCTATCTGGCAAAAACTGACTCTGTGACACACACGTGTGTGTTGGGGGGGGGGAGAGAGTTAAATAATTGGTCTATAGGGATAGTCCAATATATGGTGCCGAGGTGGATCATCTCATTAGAAAACAAACTCACCCTAATTATAGTCCCCCAATATTGAGTGGGAGACCCCCTTGCACACGGGTAATGCTGCAAGGTGAGAATGGACAGTGAACTAGACATGAAACTGCAATGCACGAGAACAGCAAATTTTGATCTTTGTGTACAGAGGGATCATATCACAGAGCTGGGAACTAGTAATACTTATATATATGGGCCTGATGTGGACACATCTCTTTGGTTCTGGGCACAGCATTGCACCAAAGATATTGGGAAATTGGTGAAAATTCAGAAACGAGGAAAAGTAACTGGGGGGCTGGTGGAATTTGATTTCTGAGGAGAGATAAAAAGAGCCAAATATACTTTGATGGAATGACTTAAGGGCTGACCAAATGTGGTTTTAAAATAGTTTCGAGGGGAGAATCTGTATGAATGTAGCAGGCCAAAAATGCTCCTTTTAGGCCTTACCACCATCCTTTTTGGAAATCCCCTGGGGTGGCACATATGTGTTGTGCAAGCCTCAGAAATCCCTTTCTTGAACATGAAAACATGTCAGTGCCATCTCTCCACACTGCAGCTGAGATAAGAGAATTTATCATCTGCTTATCTCGCAGCCACCCTGCAGACTCATGGGAAGAGCTGTACTCTGCTACTGTTGCAATGGCTCAAACTTCATAAGAACTCATTGTATTTTCTCTTTAAAATTGCAGATAATATGAACTCCCTGATACAATCAAGGTCAATTTCAGTATCCTAATGCCTTGAAACTGATACTTGTGGGTATAGAAATCTGTTAGCCTGGTCACAGCAGTGCATAAAGTCAACCATTAGTATTACATGCAAGCCGGTCTTTGCATATGGACATATTTGCATTAGGGGACAATTAAATCATATCAGTTTAGACCAGGGACCTTCCTAAGGAGATAGCCTTTAAAGCTATCATGCCACTATGTTTTTTAAACATCAGGTTAATTGAGGACTGCTGTATATTTAATAGGGGGACCTCTGGGACAAGACTACAAGGACTCTTTGTTGTTCAGCAGTCCATTAGGCAGTAACTGCAGTGCTGAAATGGTCATATAAATCCCAGGAGATGCAATCATTAATGGGACACTAAGCTCCAATTAAGGACATGGCCCAAAAGACCAAGGTGAAAAACATGGTCCTTAGCACCTATCCCAGAGGATCTTTCTAATCCAGTTGCTTGATTTCAGCTGTAGAAACACACCTGCAAACAACAAAATATTTACTCTGGAAAATCCTATTCCTTGTTGCCCAGAATGTAAATAGGAAAACAAATCACACCCAAGCTATCAAGGAATAAAACAACTTGTTCTCCTTTAAATTAATTTTATCCTCTTCCAAAAACAGAATGAAAAATAAAAAACCTCACCAACAAAAAACCTCCTGAGTGCCTTAGCTGCATTTCCCAGTTCCTTTCCACATATTTAAGAGTGAAGGTTTCATATGCACACGTTGTCCACTCCCTCCAAACCTGAGATTAAGGTTGTGTAATGCTAAATCATGCAGTGGAGAACTGCCATCATCCAGCCTTTATGTTCTCAGGATGCAAAGGCCTTTTTACTACGAACCCCTTAATATTATGATCCTATTCTTTCTATTCAGAGTTTCATGACAGATAGTTTTACCCAATGCTGTTTAATACATTGCACTATTGTGATATTTGTTTTCTAAATAATCTATCAGGTAAATAAATTATTTTTGGTTGTATAATGGCAAAAGTTCTGCTGTTCTCCATCAAGCTAAAATTACATAGATTTCCCTGGGAGTTCTAGGAGCTTAATATCTCAGAAAACTGGGTCTTAAATGCCTCAAGCTGAGCACCCAACATTTGTGGAGACTTTTGGAAATTCTAGCTTTTAACTTTGAAGAGACTGGGATTCTAGGAGATAAATTGGCAAATGATTTGCTACAGCATTTAAATATACTCTATTCTCTTTGTTTGCTTGTGATATAATACTATCATGCTCTCAGATATAACCTCGCTGTCTCCCAACTACATAACCCTCATGCCGGACAGTTAATTCCAGTGTGTCATATTAATATTATCTTTAGTGAGGAGGCACCAGAAAAAGAAAATTAATTTCACTCATTGACAAGTTTGTCAATTTACTGTTCTTGACTTTTTGATGCCTATACTTCATATGGCAAAGTACATATACTATCAAATACATCATTATTATTAGTTCAATATATTGGCTCTAAAAGAGGGCTGTTTAATTTTTGAATAAAATGACATTCCTTAAGTGTATAAAATGCAAAATTACGTAAGTGGCTTTCATTGTGACTTTTAAAACAATATCATTTTACTTATCTTTAGTGGTGATTTTCAACCAGTGAGTTAGTCCTAAGGAGTAGAAGCTAGCAGGATGTTGGATCAATCTAAAAATGGAATTTCTTGTCTTGACAAATTTAAATGGCAGAAAAGCAGGCTAAGCCACTCTTAACAAAACTTGACCTTGATCTTGCAATTGGATACATGTAGATGGACGCTTGTGTGAAGCTAGGTCTCTGCACAGGCACTGGGTCCACTTGCATGATCTGATTGCAGGATTGGGGCCCTTGCATACAATTTTTTGAGATAGCTAGTGTTAGACTCTCACCAGTCTTCATCTTTAATGCTGTGGTGTCAAATTAAATAAACAAGCAGGCCGCTGTTTAAAAAACACAGACTCATTCACACAGTGCCAACTCAAAATAGCATTAGAGATGGGCCTAGAAATCTGTGTTGTGTTTTGTTTTCAGGTTTTGCTGTGCCCTGCTTTATCAAAAATGCTGAAGTTTGGGGGTTGGCTAAAAGGTTCGGATTTTGGTCTCTCTCTACATAGCACACAGTGCAATAAATACCCACATTTGGATTCATTCCTTGAGTTTCTTGCTTTTTAAATGCAATACTCTCATATTCCCACCTGAGGTCATTAGCCACAAGGTAGGTTAAAAAAAACCAAAGCATTTGCGTCTGTCCTTCAATTGTGCAAAAGATTTCATCAAATCCTCATTACTGTTTAGGCTAATTATTTTGATATCTAGCATATTACCTTGTTAAATAATTCTCAGTTCTACAGAATGTAATGTTTACTTGTTTACAGCTTGCAGGTAAAGCCCGTATACTAAGGGCAGCCTGTTATGTATGGTAAGGAAAGCGTATCTTTCTGATTAAGTTTAATCACTGTGAACTTTAATGTACAACACAAATATGAGCAGTTGAATTATTTTCTTTGGAACATTATTGTTTTAAAGTCCGTAATATGCTCATCCACATCTTGATAGAAGTAATATATGGAAGAAGAGTTAATTAAAGACGTGGATTTTAAATATCAAAGACTAAACAAAACGTTTTTTCCAACATGAAATATTTAACTGAATTGATAAATATAGGCGCATACAATTAGGTGCTGATTAGAGCTCTTTACAAAACTGAATTTTTATCCTGGGGTAAAAGTGGGAGAGGGTCTCCCACCGACAAAATGCTGTCTACAGTGCTTTTTGTTGGTATAATTTTTGTCGGTCAGGGTGTGTTTTTCACACTCCTGACCGACAAAAGTTTTACTGAGAAAAGTGTAGTGTAGACATAGCCATAGTTTTTCCATTTTTCTTATGGAGAAACTGAAATAGAGAGGTGAAGTGAATTATATAGAGAGTGTCAGCACTAGGATCAGAACTGGAGTTTCTGCTCTTGGCCCTTTGCTCAGGTGTCTCTTTTCCAAGCAAGCTGAAAGAATAAAACCTTAAATTTTAACCTCAGTAATGGTAAAATATTTTGTGTCTGATCTGTAGGGGTGTATTCCATTCAGGAAACCATTGCATTGGGCCCCAAGTCAAGTCTCACTAACTATTTACCTCGGTTTCCCCATCTGGAAAATGGGGCTAATAACATCTACCTCTCAGAGTTATTGTGAGAATTAATTAGTTAAATATTTGTACAGAGCGTTGAATGTGTAAAACACTATATAAGCTCTGAGTAGTAGTATTCACTAGCTATGCATTCTTCAGTGATGTAAGCTCAGAATATGTAACACATTGGTTCAGGGTCTGTTCATATGGATATCTACTAATCTGCTCCTTAAATATTGTATGACAACCTTTTAGAGTGACAAAAGACTATATTTTGTGCTCCTTTTCTGCACTAACAACAAAATAAAATGAAAAAACTGAAATGAAATTCTATGTTACCCCAGCCATAAATTCTATGTTACCCCAGCCATAAATAAGAGTAGACTTTGGCCATAAAGTCTAGATGATGCTTCAAAAATGTTAATTATTTTATGATCAAGATCTGGCTCCATTGTGCTGAGTACTGCACAAACACGAGGACATGGTTGTCACCCTGGACAGCTTTTCAGTCTAAGACCTCAGGATAATGCAAGTGGCTCCTCAGAGATGGATCCATGTTCATCTCCAATGAAGTTTGCATAGAGTAGCTTGCAGGATCGGGGCCTAAGGTGAGTGACATAAGAAAGGGGAGGGGATGGAGAGGGATTCAATCAGATATAGACCATATGTATATAAATATGCAATTGTTTCACAGTGATTATAAATATTGAAAGTTAGTGCTAGCTACCACATTTGCCTTCCAGCTATTATTACATGTTGCCATAAAATAAAGAAAAAATTAGTCATCTAGACTACTCTGACGCAATTGCATTGTGCAGTTAACAGGGAATGAAGGACTTCCTAAAAGCACATGTTCAATACGCCGTGCTTTGTCAGAGGGTTTTTGTACTGTTGCAAGGATTTTTTTTTAAAAAAAGAGCATTACATTAATTTTGTGCCAGTGCATATTATATATGGACAAGGGACTAGATGAAATGATTAGAATAATAGCCTTAGAAAAGATCACATCTCCCTACTGTGCTAATGTATTTGACTACATATGGCAACCCTTTCAGGCCACTGTTCACAGTGAATTGTAACAACTTCCTGCAAAGATCTAAGTTCTGCATCTTTTGAATGGCAAATTATTAGAACTAGGTCAGGTCTAAGAAGAAATAACCATTTGAAAGCCACTTTCGGTAGTTCACATTAATAAAACTCTGCAAGTAATATATATATTCCCTGGTTCTAATTACAAACCCACAACAAAGGCATAACACAGCCTATTCCATTGCCAAATATTACAGGTAAACTAGCTCCTGGCCTTACGAAGTCTCCCAGGGATTTTCTCAAAGGCTCTTCATTAATTCTACACTTTGAAATGAACTGAGCAAAGGAAAGTACAAAATCCTGAACTAAACCAGAACATTTCACAACATTTACATAGCAATTTTCACATGTAAACCTCAAAGAATTTTGAAAAGGAGGGTGGTAAGTATCATTGTGACAAGACAGGGCAACTCAGACAGCGATTAAGTGCCCGATCCAGCTCTCATTACAGTCCCACAGGAGTCTGTCTGTCTGTTGACTTCAATGGGAGTTGGATCAGGCAGTACAGGACTTGCCCCAGGTTATAAAGCTGACTAATGAAAGAGTCAGGACTAGCATGCAGGCCTCTTTGCTCAAAGGCCTGTTCCCTGACCACTGGACCACACTGCCTTCATTTTTAAATTACCTTCTATAGTACTGTTAATCCCCAAGGACCTGAAAGCAATGTGTAAACTATGGGACTAGTCCTGAGAGGCACCTTATATTGGCCTTGTTGGTTTTTAAAGCTCCTAAACATTTTAGGCTCTGGCTACATTTTGACATCACCACCTTTTCCTTGTCCTACTGGGTATTGGTCCTCAGACGCCTCTAGCATTTAGAGATTGGGTTGCAACCTTTACGCTACTCTGTATTACATTTTAGTTCAGAAGTGCTTTTGCTGTCATGAGCACTGGGGAGCGGGCCTCCCGCTTAACATCCATCTCAGCTCACCAAGGAATTTTTATTTCAGGGTTTATTATAGTAATCTCATTTATTACTTCCCTCCCCCACCAAATCCTTTCCCTTCTGTTTCTCCTGGATTGTCTTTATATGGATAAGTGTGGAGTGGGGTTGTGTCCCACTCTGCCTGAGCTGTGCAATCTGAGTGCTGTGGTTGGGGGGTGCTTGATTAGGAAAAACTAGGATTTTCAAAGGAACCTGAGAAAATGAGAGGCTCAACTCTCATTGCATTTCAATGGGATTTGGGTGCCTAACTCCCTTCGACACCTTTGAAAATCCAAGCCAACATTATTATTAGTGTCTTCAGAAGGTCAGTCTGTGTTCTATGCAATTCATAGTATTTGAAAGGCTACCAACCATATATTGGCTCCCAGCTACAGAAGTGTCTGCTGTAACTCATTGTCCTTTGTAAAATGCCAGTGCTGTTGGAAACTTGCAGTAGCTTCCTTGTTAGAGCTATGATGAAACACAGTGTAAATGCATTGAATTCTTTGGGGGTTATGTGGAATTCTATGACTAACCGATCCAACTAACCTTTTATAAGCTTGCATATCTCTGTGGTATCTGATCAGCGGCAAAAGATTGAGCTGTGTATCTAAATAGTCAAAATGTTTTTGTTTTAGACAAGGAGGGACTCATTTTCTACTATACATGAATGGAGAGAGCAGCTGTAGCAGCAAAATGGGTAGGAAATGCTTGTATATTCGCTTAGACTCCTCAGCCAAACGGAAGAGTCAAACTGTACTGAGGTACAGTAAATATACACACACCAAAAAAGATTTTTGTTTCAAAATAATCTTCATTACATGAGGATTATCATAATTGTCATTTCAATTATGACTTATTCTAGTCTTTTAAAGGGGGTATAATAGCATTCCCTGTCTGAGACTGAATTACTGTCATTATGTTAAAGGTGCACTTTATCACTTAGCTTTCCTCCTTTGTAAATGCTCCTAGATACATGCCATTTTTTTCGCCACTACAAAATCTTAAAACATAACGTGACAAAGTTTTGAATCCAGACTCCTTGTCACTAAAACTGTTCAGAGCAAAGGAGTACAGAAGACAATCTACCATTGCTAATCCTGCTCTTTAGCAAAAGCAAGAGAAGATGTTATGCATTTGCAAATTCCTGTATTCCAATGGAGGAGCGCACACTGTTTGTGGCCACCAACAAGGTAATTTTGGATGGACTTTGTAAAGCTGTGAGCTATTATGTGATTCTTAGTAATTACAACAAGGGTTAAAAGAGGCAGAGATTGTAGTTACCAAACAGTGCAAAATCATTTCAGGTAGAAATAGTTCTCCCACACAACAGCACAAATGAAGGAAGTGGTCATTCCAAACTAATGATGTGCGTAAAAATCTGGAACTCTTCTTGATAAAAATCAATCAGTGTTTGGATAACATTTTGTTCTATTATTTTAAAGCACGTTATAAGCATTAGTTACTTAGACACCCAATACCTCTGGGAGGTCGATAGATGTTGGGTCCATTTTACTAACTAGAAAGTATAGGCACAGAGGGATCAATTCTGATACCTTCACACTGCGTAGCACCTTACTCCAGAAGTCCCACTGACATCAGTGTGACTACACCCGGAGTAAGGTGCTATAAAACATGAATGAGGATATCAGAATCTGGCCCAGAGATATTGAGACCAATATTTTCAAAAGGGGCTAAAGTTTTTGGGTTCCCAATTAGATAATTTAAAGAGGTCTGGTTTTCAGAGGATGGATCCTCAGTACTTTCTGAAAGGCAGGCCCCATTAAGGTATCTAGTGCTAGGCACCTAAAACCACTTTTGAAAATCTTGCCCGAAGTGACTTGTCCAAAGGCAAAGTAGGGAATGGAACCTCTGAGTGCTGATTTTTCATCTATTGCTCTAACCTTGACAGGATTATATAGTTTTTCAAAAGCTATTCCCTAGTGATTTTGAATATCTCAGTTTTTGAATGTCCAACTTTGAGATAAGTTAAATATGCCAGATTTTGAGACCATAACGAGCACAAAACCCTCTGAAAATGAGGCCACCATAGGGTGTTTTGGCAACCAAAATGGCTACTTACTTCTGAAAATCAAAGCCTAGATTATCCCACCCTATTCAGAGATATTTTTATTCTTGTTTATTTCCTCCTCCTCCTCTTCCTCCTTAATCTCAATTACCACCATCAAGTTTTTTAAGCCTGAAAGATTAGTAAGAGGCCTCCTCATGCCAGCACCCCCGCACTTTGGCCAGGCAACCAGCAGCAACTCTGATCTTGTGTGTTGACTTCTTCCCTTGTTTCCACATACAGTATTCCTTAAGAAACCTAAGGATACACATAGATCTAGTTTAATCACTGATTCATGGAATGATGAGTAGATTCTGGGCTGGACAGATTTATTGTACAAAGATTTTGGAGATTCCCCTATTTCATTTATTTTTTTTAATCAAAGGACCTAAATTAGAATATTACAAGAATTAATGGGCACTTTGAAATATTCATCTCATAAAAAGAGTTTGTGGCATTATATGAAATGTTTCTCTAGTGATCTCTCTTTTTTTTTTTAATGCTTCATAATGGGACTGTAAAAATGCCAACAGCCAAAATCAATAGTTTCCCCTCACAGAAGGCTCTCAGAAAAAGACTACAGTGGGTGTTGGGCTCATAGGTAGTCAGTTCTGTCTGAATGCAAATGAATGAACTAGAGAAATGATGTCATTGATTCGGCCTTGTTTCCATCATTCCATGGTGTACCCCAGCACAACACATTTAACTCATCTAAACGTTAGCTAACTTTGCAAGGTGTGGAGTTAGAGTTCAGTTCAGAGGAATATCTAATCTATCTGTGCTCCCTGAACCTGAAAAAGTGGACTCATTTCACAAGAACAGACTTTCTCCTGTGTAATTTTTGACATTTCCAGTTCTGAGTAGAAACTCTATTAACACAATCTGTTTCATGGTATTTTGGCATTTCTGGTGCTAGTCCTAGAAGTAATGTGGGATGAGCGAGAACCCTCAAACAACCTTCTTGTTTCTCTGACAATTTTGAGGCTCTAGGAGAAGATTTGATTCAAGTTCCGTTATTAAGGTCCAAAGGTTCATGGGGATTCTCATTTAATCTAAATCAGTTCCTCTAACCCAAGTCCGGGACTCTACCATCTTTTTTCAAGAATCTTGTTTTGGTGATGTAAGAGTGGCCAAATCCTCTTTGTGACAGGTTTCAGAGTGGTAGCCGTGTTAGTCTGTATCAGCAGAAACAACGAGGAGTCCTTGTGGCACCTTAGAGATTAACAAATTTATTTGGGCATAAGCTTTCGTGGGCATGCATCTGATGAAGTGGGTTCTAGCCCACAAAAGCTTATGCCCAAATAAATTTGTTAGTCTCTAAGGTGCCACAAGAAATCCTCTGTGTTTGCTTTTAACAAGTAGAATTCCACGTTAAGGGTGAAATCCTGACCTTTTTTCTCAGTTCTTCCCCAGGGAAAATACACATTGCCTTAAAATAAGGTTAAAATAAATAAGTACTTGGGTTCTTGACCTAAATGTGGGCTTATATATAGTATGAAAACTATGGGAATGTGAGAGCATATCTGGTAATTGAAAAGATGAAAAAAGTAATAATAAAATGCTCATTCTGAGGCAACAATGATGAAGATAATGGATGATAGCTAAGCAAGCCATATGCACTTGGCTAACAGAATTAATCATGGACTGTACAATGCAAAACAAGAAAGAGAAGTACAATAAAACATTTAAAGACAAGAATGGATTTTAATTTTAGGAGGAGTATAAAACAATATGATAATGATGATAGCCAAGTTAGCCCTGTGCATGTATAATCCAAACAGGACACAAATTAAAGCTATAAATAATATTTAATTTGCAATACCAGTATAGTCTAAAAAGTAATATTGACTAAAAAAAAATTATCAGAATGAATCAAATGAAGAACCCTACATGTCTGAAATATTCAGAAGGGTTGAGGCAAAGCTGAAAAAAATCTCTCTGATAGGAGGCAGGGGTGGGAAATTGGAATAGCATATTGTGATTTCCCAACCTGTGTTTAACAACGGAAACCTTTGAAAACACTTACAGAGCCACTTAGTTGGATTGGAACTAATAAGGTAAGACTTAATATTAAAGACTTGTGATGAATGGCACAAAATTCTGGTAAAGTAGGTTTGTAAATACTCCATCTTGAAGACATTTTGCAGTATCATCTGCCATTAAGCCTCTAGCTATGGTACCTAAGGGATCATCTTTGCTGTCGCTCACTGTTGTATTTTTTTGCTTTGATTTTACAGCCTTGTATTTTAAATATACAGGTGATGTACATTGTGCCCCACACTAAAGCATGCACTTATTGTCTGCTCTGGAATTTTATGCAGCTCTGCAAAGCTGTGAGCAGGCCAGGCTAGAAAATGGATGTATTTGTCCAATGGCATTAGGGCCTGGTTGGTTCACTGTGGCTTTGAGGAAGCGGGGGCTGGAGGCTTGGTTACTTTGACTCCTGAAGTTTGTTACATGTACTTCAGGACTGGTGAGATAATCGGTAGTGCTGCTTTCGAGCCCGATGCTGTGAAATACTGCATTCTCACAAGTCACATTAACATCACTAGGCGTTCTGGGCATTCAGCACATCACAAGACTGGGCCCTTTAACACAACTGCTTGTAACAAAATTTGAGAGGCCGTGTGTATATTGAAGGATAGGCTTATGCTAGCTTGATAGAGCAAACGTTCCCGTGGGTTCCGTGTTGAATCAAAGTGGTGTGAATCTTGCCTTAGGCCAAGTTATCCAGTGAGTTTCAGAGTGACCTCTGTTCCTACTGTATCAATGGTACTCTTTGGCCTTTATTGAGACTAACAAGAATTCTACAGAGTAACTAGAGAATTCTCTGTTGGGAAAACTAAATGCTGAAAGCCTTTTTGTATTGGGTTGCAAGGTTTGAAACATTGGCAATAAAAGGTGCAAAAGAAGTAATAATCACAAGTGAGTGACTATTAATTTGAACAATATTAGGTATGATTATGGCTATATTCTGAGCAGTCATATGCATTTATAAAGCAGTCTGAATGCATAAATGTAAGAACAAAGAAATCACAAAAAAGTGAAAGTGGAGAGTAATTACTGATTTGAATAAAAATAATAACAAAAAGTAATAACCCTAAATAGTAGAGGGGGAGGATGACAGTCAAGTTAGATCAATGTGCTTGCATGACAGGGTAACACCATTTCAGATGTAAGAACAAGGAGGGAACACAAGTGCTTCTAAAAATATTGTTTTCTGTCTCTACAAACGGAATAATACTGTACTTAATACAATGGTGGAATATGACAGTACAAAAGGTACTTATGTTCTGAGTGCTTTCTTTGCCTCAAAGCTTTGTTTAATCACACTGTGCACAAACATCGCCAAAAGCTACAGCTTAACAACCTGCATTTTGCAAGCATGAAGGGTCATGATAAAAATGTTGTGTATTCTTATCTTTATTTGGGGGGGGGCAGGGAAAGAATATTTAGCAAGATTTACATTAAATAGTGGTAGTGGTTTTTTTTAATGGACAAGTTTGTGGAGATTTATCTTTTAATTTGATATGGCCAACTTATTTACTTTTGTATTCCTAACTGTCTCCTTTGCTTGCAGTAGCATCTCCTGATCATGGTAAGGGCAAAGCAGATCAGCTGGAGATAACTCATAGTTGAACTTGGGCAATAAGCCAGCCATGTTGCCAGCAGATGTTTCATGGTATGTGGGTCACTGGGAATATTAGCCATTTTTCCCCTCTTCAGCACAGTCGAAACTCTCAAGCTGACAATTTGATACTTGGAGCACAACCCTTCCACCCCAAAACTATTTGTTATAAAAATATACTTAATTGTTTGGTTCCCTTGGGATTGATGTAGCAGACCAAGTGAGCAACTGTTTTGTTGGACAGGTGCACATGGTATATTTTCCTCTAGTGTTCCTTGCTAGCAGACTGACCTGGATGGAAACCATGTTTATGCTTCTGTGAGAGAGGCTGACTTATATCAAACAAAGTGATAACACATTTACATGGAACTGAATCCTTCACTTGAGATCTCGTGATCACAGCCCATAATCCTGGAGAAAGGACACTGTTTGGAACAAATCCTTTGTTCTACAAGAGCTATTGCAATTGCTTGCAAATGGCAGACAAGTGATGTGATGCCAAAATTTTAACAATCCTCCCCCCCCCCCACAAATTATCCACCTCAGTCAGAGATATGTGACATTCTTTGGGTAAGATGATTACTTATACAACCGCTAGTTGTGGTGGTTGGAAGAAGCAAGAGAGGAGCTCCCTGTGCAGCTGCTGCTTCCTCAGGTTGTGATTCAGGAAGTGCTTAAGTCCATTCCTATATAAAGCCACTTCTGCTCCCCTCCCTTGTCCGATGAGCTAAAAGCACAAGCTGCTTCAGCAAGCTGTAATAACTCATATCCTCTGTGGCTCAGCACAGAGGGAACCTCACAGTCACCACTGGGTTACACACGCAGTTTGCCCAGGAAGCACTGTGGCCAGAGGCATTAGGTACTGTCTTGGGGGCGACCTGTATTCTTCTCCTCAACATGGTGCCCTACCTTTCCTCTATGCAAAGGGGGCTGTGCTGCAGTTTCCTTATGCTGACTGGGTAGCTCAGCCATCTGGATAAACCAAAAACTCTACCCTTTCTGGAGTAAACAAAAGTCCAAGCCCTTTATCCAGTCTCTTCCCTGGTCACAGCCCTCCCTCAAGGATCTATCGGTTTCTGCCCCCTGCTGGTCTCTTCCATGAGCTCCAGCCTTGTAGTCTTAGGCTAGGTCTACACTACGGGGGGGAAGGGGTCAACCTAAGATATGCAACTTCAGCTACATGAATAGCGTAGCTGAAGTTGCGTATTTTAGGTCGACTTACCTGGCTGTGAGGACGGCGGCGAATCGACTGCTGCCGTCGACTCCGCTTCCGCCTCTTGCCGCGGTGGATTTCCGGAGTCGACGGCAGAGCCATCGGGGATTGATTTTATCGCGTCTTCACTAGACGTGATAAGTTGATCCCCAATAGATCGATTGCTACCCGCCGATCCGGCGGGTAGTTAAGACGTGCCCTTAGAGTGTGTCTACACTGCATTTTAAAACCTAGGGCAGCAATTCTCAGAGCCTGGGTGTACAGAATTGGGCTCACACTATGGTTCCAAAAACAGCCATGTAGACATTGTGGCTCAGGCTCTGAAAACCCTACCCTCCATGGGCTTTAGAGCCCGAGCCTGCACATCTACACTGGTGTGGGCCCTAAGATTCCCTGCTGCAGGTTTTAAAATGCAGTGTAGACGTACTCGAAAGCCAGCATCATTCTGATCAACAACTTTCCCTGTTTCTCTTCCACTAAGACTACTTCCTCTGCTCTGTCAAAGTCCACTGATTCCCCTCCTTGGAACCTGGCTCTCTCAAGCCAAAGCAACATCCCCTCTTTGGACGCCTTTATCCAGCCATCTGACTGTCTCTTTTTAGGCCTCTTTCTCGGCCATTTCTCTGGCTTCTTTAAAAGCTTTTCCAGGTTTTCTGAGGTCCTTGTCCTGAAGAGACCCAGAGCTCTTATCCTCTTTCTTAGACCCTCTGTCTGTCTCTGTTCTGATGGAATAGCTGCTTATGTACCCTGGCAGCCTTTCTCAGAATCCCTTGCTGAAAGGCCTTCCACTCACATCAGTCCAGGGAACTACACCTCCCAGAATTCCCCTGTTCTGGATTGAAACCTGGAACAGAGCCATGCTAGGTTAATGCCTCTCTTAAAGGGTCAGAATATCCTGTTGAGCAAGTCACTTAACACCCCCACTCTGTTTCTTCATCTGTAAAATTCAGCAGCTGCAACTGTCCTATTTAAAAACTAATTAATGAACATAAGTACCAAGCAGCATTAGGGCCAGACAGAGCTTAGGATCTCAAGGCTCCTAGCATTGTTCACTTTCCTCATCTAGTGTAGCGTTTTGGAGGGCCCACCTGTCTCCCCTCAACTCCCTCTCAAGTTTGCTATTTTTTTTTCAATAGAAGGGCTTTTCAAGTTGCTACTTTGAAATTTTGTACAAATTGCTTTCCTTTTGCAGCTGTTCCCCCACCTCTATGACAGGTACACTGAAAATTGTGGAGGCTGGTGCTACCTCCTAGTGGATTTGCTCCCCACTTTCCCGTTCACTAAGATAAGAAAAATAAATGAGAAAGATGAGGTTTAAAGTGGTAATGGTTACATACAGGTCAGGTGCCTGTGACTGGGGAAGGGGAAATCATTTCCATCTGATGGAGAGAGGACTGTGCAACACGCACTGAAATGCTCTTGTAAGGTAGGGAAACCTACCTTGAAGGCAATCTGACTTCTTGCAGGGTTTTTCACAGGCTCCTCCCTTGCACAGCATTATTCCGACTGCAGTTTTATCACTATAAACTGTTTAGACTGATACTGTGGGCATTTAGCTGAGAAACTGGCTTTAGTGTCAACAGTAGCATGATCCCGTATATCCTGTGCCTTGAAATAGATGGGAGATAGCAGCAGGTTCAGTAGCATCATGCTATCAAAGCGCAAGGATCAGGCGAGTTTCCCCAACACTTACATGACTCAGCCCGAGGTGGTAACAGTTATTAAGAGGACTGTGAAACACTCGTGTGCAGGTTTCTGTGGTAACCATGGTGCTCTGCGTACAAAACTTGCCTTGGCAATAGAAAGAGTTGAAAATTAAACTCCCCTATTGCCATGAAAAAAAGGAGAGAGAGAGAGAGAGAATTTACTTCCTTAAGAACTTTGGATAACACTCCATTACTTCTCACTCCCACCTCACCTCTTCTAGGTGTATCCTCCTCCAAATGCCCCATACCGCCAAACAGTTGTAAAGCTGAATTATCAACAGGCTCTGCCAAATTTAACAAGTTCAGATCTAGCCAGCACTTTCCCAACTGGGTCAAATTCTATTCTTTGTTTAACTCCAGAGACATTCCATTTGACTTCAGAGTTTGATCCACTGTATTTCTTACCAAAAAATGCCACTTTTTATTCTGTTGTGTTGCAAATCTAGCCATTTTCTGTTTGGGGACTGGAATGTGAAATCTATTTGGGTCATGGAAGAGGGATGAGGGGGGTGGGAGGAATACTCAGACATACCTGTTTCATCACTATTTTGTTTCTTGGCCATGATAACATGAGAGAAATGGAGTTGAACGCTGGCTGCTCTTGGTGCATTCCTTCTTGGTTGTTTTTCTTAAGTGGGAGTATACAGTGGGTTACAGAGTCCTGGCCTACATCTAAAATTTAGGTCAACCTAGCTAAGTTGCTTAGGGTTATGGAAAATTTCCCACCCCGACCAGTGTAGTTAGGTCAGCCTAACCCCTGATGTAGATGTGGCTAGGTAGATTGTTCCGTTGACCTAGGTTCTGCCTCCGAGAGAGGTGGGTTACTTGCTTCAATGGAAATAACCCTCCTGTCAACGTAGGAAGTGTCTACACTACAGTGCTACAGCAGCCCAGCTGCCGTATCGTTGGTGTGCTGCTGTAGTGGTTGTAATGTAGATGTACCCTCAGAGGACCCTGGATGAGAGGAAGGGAGAAGAAGGGGCCGGATCAGGAGTGGTGGCCTGTTTGCTTGAGGTGGCAGAGGGTACTAGTGTACTCCTTGTAGGGATCAGCACTGGATATGAAGATGGAGGTGCCGGGTTGCATTTTATTTCTTGTGTTCGCTCATTTCTTCTCACCTCGACCTACTATCACAGTGAGAATTAATCTCAGGGAAGGTGAGACAGGAGCAGGCAAGCTGCTCCCTATTCTGCATAAAAAATAAAACCCAGAGATGAATGATCTAGAGAGGTAGCATTTTTATCAGAGTTAGAGGTGTTTCTTCCTGCCACCCCTTCACCTTGTAGTGTGTGAGCAGGCTGTAAGAGTAAAAATTTCAAATGTTATGGTGCTGTGTAGCCTCTGTGTATGTAGAGAAATTGGAGAATTAGGGGAGAGAATGAGCGAGTGGTGAAGCCTTGTATAGAAATGACAGATGCCCTGGTTTAAAAGGTGACAATTTGCCTATGCAGTGAAATGGTTCTGTCAAGGCATCAGGAAATTTGGGGACTTGAATTCAGAAAAGATGCATTTGAAAATGCCGGCTGCCTTGAGCTCCCGAAGTAGCCTCCGAGCTCCAGAACTGATGTTTGGTAATTTTGCCTTATCTGCTTGGGTTTATCATGGTGGTAATAGGGATAATGACAGAGAGTCAGTCATTTCCACTTAGATGCCAGTTTTTAAGTAATAATAAGCTCACAGCGGGTTCGATTTGGTCTGTGCTGAGAGTACCTGGGGTTATTTTCCCTTTGCATTCTTATGGTAAATTATCACAGCCCACCAGGGCCAAGCTGATTTTCTAGCTGTAAAAACAGAGGAGACGAGCATGCAGCACCGCACTGCACACTTAGCTGCTCCCCCCTTTGTTGTTTTCTATATGATATTTAGGAAGAGAAAATTCCCTAAACCGCCCATTGCAGTTGGAAGCCAGGTCATAACAAAAAATGTAAACTCATAGTGGACTATCTTCCCCCACATCCCTTACCCCACACAGCCCTCTTCTGTATTGCAGTCCCTAATGGGGACATTTAAAACCAGTGCTTATGATAATGCCCTTGTTCCCATGGACACCACAGCACTGCAGAACCAAGATTAATGGAGGACCATTGAGACCGGTCCTAAAAGATTGTCCCTCTTGTGTATTATGGTCTGTCATGCTGTATCCATTAGCACAGGAGCAGAGGGGTCCTCATCGTGTTGGTATCTCTGGGACCAAATCGAGCTACTGCAAGATGGCATTTTCGTAGCACATCAACAGATCATTTCACCACTGCTTAAGGCATCGTAAATTGGACTTATAGCTCAGCTGTTGGCATAAATAAGTCCCTTTGATAGTTAGTGGAAGACGTTATGACACTCCAGGGTACAGGAGGGGACATTGGCACTGTCATTTTTTTTCTCCAGCCCTGGCACCCTGGTGCCTCTGATCTTTCTGAAGATTCAGGGCACGCGCTCTTCATTACGGTTTGGGCACCAGGGACTTGTTTTTTTTGCAAGATTAATGAGCGCCACGGAAATTCTCCAGCGCATCTCGATAATTAAGTCTTTGTTTATCAAAAAACAAGTTATATTAGGAGCAGAAAATTCGCAGTAATTATTCATAATTCTAACAATTCAAGTATAGCTACCTCATTTGCCTGGGTAATTCTGCTTTTTAATTTCTTGCATACATTTGCATATTAATTTTGCCCGTCGGCTGCAGCAGGCTTTGACAGTTTGTTACTATGTGATGGTTTTCGCAGGGGTGCGACTCAGTTGGGTGGCATTTCGACTGGGTGCAATGATAAATTATGAATTTTCTAATTTGCTGCATAATGAAGTAACCCTTTCCAACCCAATTAAAAATAAAAAAGCAAAGAGAGTATCTTTTAAAAAATATTTCCCAGGTATTTCATCTCTCCTTTTGTTGTTGTTGTTCTGAAGGCTGCTGCTTTTTTTTTTTTTTTTTACTTAAAAAGCAGATGACTGCATTTGCAGCCTTTCAGAATGACTGTGCCTTTCCATACATCAAACATGATTCATGATTCATGTATCCCCAGACTGTATGCACGCTTTAAATTGGCCACTCCTCAACCCGCAGGGCAATCAGGGATGATAGGAAAGAAGTCCGAGCTTCTTTTCTGAAGTCCAATTTGGGCTGCAGTGATCTGTGTCTATGTGTCTGTCTGTGTGTCAGGGAACAGGGATTTCAAATGAGGGAAATAAATGCTGTGTATTTCTATTACATACTTACTCAAGAGGCTATATTCTTATAAATTAACTGCTGAACTACAGTGTGGGCTCCTTCCTAATTTCTTAAAATGGTTGTTGAAATAAGAGAAATATATATATTTATTACCTCAGCATTGTAAAAAATCTGTAGAGACTTAATTTGTGGATGAGAGGTAAGAGATTTTAGTTCACTGTTGGTAAGTGCATCAGTACATTTGGTAATTTTATGCCCCTAATGCAGTACTTAGAAAAACACAAGTATTGCTGGGTAGAATTTGTGGTGTTTCATTATACAACTGCAGACATGCAAAACAGTTTAGAAATACCGTAGGCCTGATGCCATCCTGACTTTAAAGAATGTGAAATAACCCAGCCAATCTGTTTAGCATGATGCAAATACTGTAATTATACAATTATGCTGCATTTTTAATATAAAGATTCCTCTATATTTTGCTGTTCTTTTAAAATTCTACATTATGAAGAGATGAAGCTGTCATTGTATCAGAAGGTACACCACAACCATACGGCAACACATCACACAAGATTTTGATACTAATGCACTGCAACCAAAAGCAGAGAGCACACAACACTAATGCAAAATAACCACAAAAGTTCAGATCACATTGCATTAATTCAGTACATTCACGCAGCACATAACCATAACGCCATACAAGCATAGAGTCATCTGTGCTCTCACAGCACAGCCTGGCAACACGTCACACAAGAAACTGACACCACATTGCACTAATATAATAAACAGCACAGCTACTCAAGCGCAATGTAGACAACATTACTATAATACACAGCACACAATATAAATCCAGCACAACCTCTCAACATAGAGTGCACAATGATATAACATTAGCATACCAGCTGAAACCAGACAACATTAATGTAACACATCCCTACACTACAGCACAAATGACAATAATAACGAACAACTCTACAGCACAGTCACAAACATATGCCAAACCAGTATTATACAGTGGTGCACAATATGTTTATACAATACAGTATCCTGCCTAGTGCTCTCACAGAACATTCCATAGCTGTACAGAACAAAGGCTACAATGCTAATACAACTTAACATGATCACACAAAATTAATACAGCACAAACACCCACAATAAAGCTAACATAGCAAAATGCAGACCATCGCACAGAGTGAACACCCTTACTACATAATGCAGGCCAACAGTACACAATGGTAATAATGAATGAATAAGTGCACAGCACACAAAATCCGCATCATACAACCACAATGTGTTGAGTGGTACTACAGCAAAATCACACAACACGTTACCACAACAGTGGAGTAAAAGGAATAAATTGCAACACAAATGTGAGCAAATTATGTACAAATTTCTAGAACTGGTCAAAAATGTTCCAGTGGATCCTTTTTCCATTGGAAAATGCTGTTTTATCAAAATCTAAACCTTCCACGTGTCAATTTCAATGAAACTTTGTGTTAAAAAAAATCAAAATGAATAAAACTGAATGGAACGTTTTGATGTTAGGTTGCAAAATTATTTTTGTTTAGACATTTATTTTATATTATAAAGAAATTAAAAAGTCAAAATCGCAAGAAAACTTAGATTGTATCGAAACAAAGCATTGTAATCAACCTGAAATGATTTTTTTTCAGAAAATTTCAAAATTTTGGCTAAAAATGTAATAATAGTGAGTCTAGCTACCGAACATAGAAATGATACACAGAGGAGCATATGCAGCAAGATAGCACAGCCGCACTTCAGTGGGGAAACACAAATATTGAGGGGTTCTGCAGCATGTCGCACACCACATTAATACATAATGGTTCCATGTTGCACACAGTATACAATACCACCACACTGAAAAGAGCTGATGCCAAAGTGCATGAGGTGTACAGCAATAATGCTGCAGCACTGGATGCCATACGCAGAAGCCTTCGCAGAGACATGACAATCACACGATATCAACTAGACACTTGGTGAAACAAGATAACCATATAAAGTGAGGTGAATGAGCACCAAATGCTTGCTAATAACATGAGCTTGAGATTGAAAACATCACTATAACCTGGCAAAGAGCACACTTAGTTCAGGACATTAATATTAATCTAAGCTGATGCATGTTAGGGTTTTCTATAGTGCCCATCACGGTAGAATCTAAAGTGCTGCTCAGGTACAACAGGTGTGCATAGCAAGGTACACTAGCGGATTTCAGTGAGTCTTCTCTATTTCCCTGGTTTTACAAAGTACTGCTATTTATTATTCAACTGAATATAACCCTAAACAAAGGAGAACTCATCCCAATCCATCGACAGACTCTTAAAAGCACATCTAATAAAATAAACAGACTCCAGCAACTACCCACAGAAAAACTATCTCAGCAGCCCTGAGAGTAAACCCACATTTAATAGACTCCACCAACAAAATCACCACCACAGTCCCTACCTCACCCATTGTTCAGCGGGCTAGAGAGAAGATGTGCCTTGCTGCAAGCTTTAAAGATTAACAAATCTAGGTTGCTATACACCAAAGTAGGAAGTGGATTTCAAAGGTACAAGGCCCAAATTGAGGAACCCCTGCCACAGCCCTTTCTTTTTTATATCAATGGGGCTCTTGCTGAGGGGACTGCAGGCTACAACAGTGGCAGCATCACCTGGGGAAAACGGGGGGTGTGGGTCTTTTCAGATTTGTCTTCACTGCAAGGTTAACTTGAGTTATAACTCAGTTGTTGTCCCTAACTTGAATCCTGACCACCCTTAGTTTGGGTGTGGTGGTACATTTAACTCAAGTTGGCTGGCGCCTCAGGAGTATCGGCTAATGCTCAAGTGAGCACAATTTGTTAGCTGCTAACGTGACTGCTCTGTGGTGTGGATGCAGGCTAGTCCTTCAATGGTTTCCCATAATTTCTCTTATGTATGCCAAAAAGACAGACCAGTTCTCCTATGATTCACTGGGAAAGAATTCATAGAGAGGTTCAGCTTAATCCAGCTCAAAGAACCATGAGCTGTACACCACGAATTCTTAGTGCCAAACATGAGTGAGTATAGTCCCACTGTGGAGGCAGCAGCTTGAGTGTTATTTTGTAGCATGGTCAAACTCTCACTTGAGCTAGGCTAACTCAAAAGAAATAACTTGAGTGTAGATAACTGAGTTATCTGCAGTGAAGACATGCCCTGAGAAGCACTGGTCTCATGCCATCTAGGATCAAACATGAGCTTACAGACAGGTTGGTGCTTTTCCCCGCCCCCATCTATGGATAACCAAGAGGTTGCAATCATTTCTTTCAAGTGAGGCCCTTACACCTATTCCTTTGTCACCTTGAGGTTACATTGCTGCAACAGTCTCTACATAGAGTTATTTCAGCACTAGACTCTGTGCTTCCTTGTTTGGAAATCCTTTCACCCACCTAATTCCCTGCCTCTCTGTCTGTACTACAGCTGGGCAAAATTTTCTGTCCAAAACATTTTTGGCAAAATATGCAGATTCAATGACACCAAACGGCTTTGTGACTTCTTGTCAGTTTTCAGCTAATTGTTTCAGCTGGAAAAAACAAAACAAAACAGAATGAAAAAACAAAATAAAAAAAAATTCTGAAAACACTGAAACATTTCATTTTGATACGTTTGAAACAAAATGTTTTGAATGTTTTGAGCCAGAATGACTTTGTTTATAAATTTCCTTCAATTTTATTTTTTTTTAAATAGGAAAACCCCTACACCTCCGTCTCTCTCCCCCCCACACACCAAGAATTGAAATCAGACTAAAACATTTTTTGGGGGTCAAACTAAACATGACCCCAAAATATTTTTGATTTACCAAAATCTTGAAAAATTTAATTTTCTGGTTGACCTAAAATAATTTTTTCCCAAGTTTTTGGAACTGCCAGAGAACCAATAAATAAATAAATAAATAGATAAATCCGTTATTTGAAGAGCTCTAATCTTGACTGCTATAGTAGCTTCTCAGCTCTGAGGATCACTGTGCGTGTTCCGAAGAAGCTAAGTACATGTACATGTCTATGTACATCATAAAAATTAAAATGAATTTTTCTTTAAAGGAAATAATCCATTTCTTGCCCAGGGAGAGGGAGATCTGACCATAACAATCCAGGGATCTGCATGCAAGACTTCAAACCAGATATAGTCACAAGTTCTTCTCCTGACTCTCTATGGACTTGGATAAGTCCCTTAGGGCTCAGTCCTTGAGATGCTGAGTGCCTCCTGCCAGGTGCTGAGCTCCTTTGACGTCCATTCATCTCAATTAGAGGTGACGTTTCCATGCAAGAGTAGCCCACCATCTTGCAGATTTGGGCATTTCACCTTCTGCCTCAGTTTAGACATCAGTAAAAGAGGGAAAATACCCGCCTTTCAGGATTGTGGTAAGGGTTAGTTAAGCAAACCTGACGAGATAATTTGTGACACACATGCAATTTTTTGTGGTCAAAATTTTTGGGGTGTTCCTGAAAAACCAAGAATTCTTTTTTATGAAAATAGATATTTTTTCACAAAAAAATCTATTCAGTTAAAAAAGCCGTTTTTCCATCAAAAAACATTTTAATAGGAAATTTTCCACCAGCTCCATTAACTAGATTTTGTTTGTAAAGCAATTTCAATATGACAAGCAATGCCTACATATTCGTTATTATTAATAAAAGTATCAATCCTATGAGATCATTTCAAAATTATCAGGTGAAAAATATGTGAGATGGTAAGAAGTTCAGAAGTTAAAGCTATAAATATGCAAAGAAATATTTATTATTTAACATGGACAGTTATTTTGAACTATTTAAATCTAATATTAAAGCTGCAGATTTTACATCTCAAATCTAGAATTTCTTTAGTGCTTTGGCAGTGTACTGATAAAAGTGGTCACTTCTACATGTTATGAAAGAGATTGTGCTGGGTTTTATAGGAAATAAGTTAGTGCATGTTACCTGTGATGTTTTTCACTCTGATTAGCTCTGTTTCCATAAGGAAAAAAGATGCTCTGTTTTCCTTATATTTGATAAAGACAAACTGCATTTAATTTTCTGTAATGATCTGCAAAGACTGGCAACATGCAGTAAAGTTTGTCAAAAGGATAATATGTGTTGACTTAACCCCCCTGTTAACAGGCTCAATCCAGTTAATATGTTTGTGACATGGAGGAAAATAATCATTTTATGCTGTTTAGGGGATCCATGAATAAAATATAGGATACAGTTAAAGGAATCAAGGAGAGGGACTGGGAAAGAAATCAAACCTGGTGTTTAAATAATTTCAGACTGAAAGCAAAGGGATTTGACTGCAGCTTCCCACTTCCCCAGCCGTATTTGTATATTCTGGTTCAAAGTTTAAGATTCAGATAACACTCAGTATTCAAATTTGTCTTAAGCCATATGTGCAGGTGAGAAATTACAACATTTTGGACTAGTTAAAATTCATTTTATTTGAAACTGTGCTTCAAAAGCAGAACGGGCCTGCTAACATTCTGATCTTTACTTGGTTCTTGAATAATATTACTTGAGATATTTTGAGTGGAGCTGATTTTAAAGTACAGGTAGCTAACCAGAGTTTAGACACCTTCCGAAACTAAACAAAACTTGTGTCACCCTCATGCCAAAGTCAATCATGGTTAGGTTCTTTTTGAGGCATCTAGAGATCTTGTATGTAGGAACAATTTTAATTTTTATTACATTGATCATTAGAATGCAATACAAATAATTGAATAGCAAGAGGGAAATGTGGTGTTCTAAATGTATCTGTAACTGTGCCCTGCTACGGCGATCAGATTTTGTTGATGTATTAGTGTATAAAAAGAATTGAGCACAAGGCTAGAAATAGACAATCCTATTATGCCATTTTTATATAAGATATAAACCTGAGCCTATGTACTAGCATCCTGGGGCTAGCTTATTTCACTGCCTTATATTCTCAATGGCCAATTCTGGAGGTAGTTATAAACCAGGGGAGTTATGTACTGAGGTTAAAGCTCAATAGAAATCTGAGCCGTTGGGAACTAGACATCCCCACACTGTGTAACTTCAGTATATTATCTTTCTTTCCCACCCAGCTTGCTAAAAGTTTTGGAAGCCTATTGTTTCCTAGCCACTGATGATGTATTTTGGAGTAACCTTGTAATTTAGTACCCTGTCTTTATCAGCCCACAGTGCTTTTTGTTCTCCACAAAAGCAAACTAGTGTTACTTGTTCACTAACCTAAAAGCAGTGGCAATATTTGAGAGGAGAAACCAAGACAAACAAAACTGATTAGGGAGAGACTTGCTTTCAGGAAACCTTTTCCTGTCACAGGGGGATGGATAAATAAAATAATGTTTCAATAATTTATGCACTGTGCACATGAAAAAACATTGGAATTGTGAAATGAAAACAATGTATAAAGAGCAACTGAAGTTGATAACTGCTTTAATCAGTTCAGATGATAATTTTAAAATAAATTGGGAAATCACTCTTGCTCTCAGCTCATGAATGGCGATGGGACTTGAATATATGTTCTTATATTGTTCCCAAGAAGTTCACTTCAGCTCCTGTCCTGGTGAGATTAAACCCACTGATGTTGGTGCTGACTTTCTTTGGGGGGAAAATTAGCCTGCAGAACTGGCTGTATAGAGAAACTTATCACCAGGAAGCTATGTGGTCTACTGGTTAAAATGGAGATTGAGGAATCTGAGACTCTTGAGTCCCATTCCCAGCTTGACTATGGGCAAGTCATTTAACTTTTCTGTGCCTCAGTTTACACATCTATAAAATGGGGATATTTAGCCACTTCACAAGAATGTCATGCGGCATAAAGTGAATGTGTGTAAAGCACTTTAAAGTCTTTGGATGAAAACTGCTACATACCATTAAATGAAGAGTGTTATCATTTACTTTTCACACTTAGAGCATCCGCACCTTCTGTATCATGCTATTCTCTCTCATATTCCCATATCATCTGAATATGAAAAAAATAAATTCTGTAACAAGTTATTAAAATATTGATTCTGTCCTAGGCGGCACTGGCGGGAGGGGGAGAGGGGAACAGAGCAGGGTCGCTTAAGGGCTGGCTAATTTCCAGAGTCTTTTGTGGGGGAGGGTTGCTGTGCTGGGGACAGGAGGCTGTTGGGACTTTTGAAACTGCAGTGCCTCTAATCCTCTCTTCAAGGGTTAAATTACAGACTGTTTCTGTCTCTGGAGTTCTTTCTTCAATGCAAACTCAGGGCTCCAAGATCTTGCAGGACTAATATCTGGGTCAAGAAGTGCAATTCTATTTTTTTTTTTAGAAATTCTTTGTTCTGGCTTCTCTGTTCTGTGGTCCTGCTACGGGCAGGAGCACATCTTCTGTGTCTTGTTCCCAGTGCTTTGAAGAGATCCCAGAGCAGCAGCAGCAGCAGGCTCCGGGCATGTTGTGGGCTCGGGAAAGACTGGGCCCCAAAGCACAGGGTCCATGGAGGTGTATGTTCTCCGCTATGTGAGAGACTGCTGAGGAAGTTGAAGCTTTTCTTTTTCTCTGCTCTCTCCCTGTCCTCCTCTCTTTGCTCCCTCCCCCTCCACCAGCCCCTTTGTCGACACTTGATCATTTACATCAAGTTGACATTCGCAGAGTTTACTCAGGGGTCTGTAATTGTATTCTTTCACCGGTTCTGCATTACCAACCATGAAAATGGAATCTTATCATCCCTGACCAATTTTTAATGTACAAAATGATTTGGCCGAGGTTCAAAGGGAGTCACAATTGAAATCAGGTGAATGATACATGTAGGGTTTTTTTCAGTTTCTCCGTGCCTTGATTTGATTTTTCTCGTATGGCATACAGGGAGAAGTAGCTTATTTTTTTTGTCTGTGCAAGCTATATAAATGTATATATACTGTGTGCATTATCTATCTATCTATCTATCTATCTATCTATCTATCTATCTATCTATCTATCTATCTATCTAATCATTTAAATTTAATTATTCACTATACAATGGATGACAGTGAAGTTTCCTATAATCTCTAAAAAGCAATCAAACAATTGGAACAAGTTTAAAGCCTGCTGATAGTGCTCTGGGATTAATAGGACATTATTAAATGAACTGCCTTTGCCACATGAAAAGGGACCTCTAAGACAAAAATAAAAAATCAGGGCAGAGTAAATCACCAAGTTGGCACCATAAAGAATGGGAGGAGGGCAGGGAACAATAGGGAATACTTACTGAAATACATACCATCGCCAGAGGAACAGAGCCCTCCTGCTACGAAGCGATGAAGGGGGAGTTCCTGATATCACATGTTATTTGAATATTTTTTTTATCCTTTGGAAGTTTAGTGTTGTGAATAATATGGACACCAATAACTCAGTCATGCCCTTTCTTTTAAGAATTGTTACTTAAGCTCAGGGAATCTGTGTCCTCGCGTAGCTCCTATGGCTGTATTACTGAAGTGCCGCACAAACGAATGCATTTATGCTCATGACACCCGTCTGAGGTAGGGGAGTATTGTTGTCCCCATTTTACGGATTGCAATAGAGCGACAGAGAGATGAAAGATTAAATTTTCAGAAGTGGCCACTGATTTTGAGTGTTTGAGGAGAGAAACCTTGGCTCTCTTTTTTTTGCAGGTGCTGCTCACCCACTGCTCCTGTTGGGTACAATTTGATTTGCGAGTACTCAGAACTTCTGAAAATCAAGCCCAAGAGATGTCAAGTACCACTTCCAGAACCAGTGTTGACTTTTGGACCAAGTGACTTGTCCAAGTTCACGCAAGGAGTCTCTGGTCATGCTGGGAATTGAACCTTCCCAGTCAAATACCTTGCTAGAAGACCATCTTTCCTACCAAGCCAGAGAATGCCAAATGGTGTGATAAAATGACTATACGTTATGTGCTTGTGTATATGTTTGATAGGAACACCTGTAGCACTGGGTGCCACGAAGGGGGATTTTTCCCTTAATATTCAGGGCAGATTGATGGAAGGCTGATGTCTTATCCTCAGTGTGAGTATGGGGGGAAGAGGAGATTTCGAATGGGGGTCACACTAAGCTTCAAGTGTTTTTGGGGGGGCTCACTAAGGGATGTTCTCTAATTATGATAGTGCAAAGGGGCTCAAGGTATCCCCTTTGAGTAAACCTTTCCTGGGGAGAGTGTAAACAGCAAGATGCCATATCTGGTGCTGTCCATTTAATAAAAGGGAAAAAGGGATATAGGATTAGAAAGTTCTGAGGCTGTTGGGAGAACAGTCCTTCTAAGACACCCTTAAGGTATCTTGGAAATCCAAATCTAAGACAGAATAAAGATAAATGCTCTCCAGGACCTGGTTTCCCTAGAAGGTCCTGTGAGCAGGCAAAAGACTCAGAGCTAGGTTCGGTGCTGTCTCCTAAAGTGCAGCCCAGGAAGAGAGGAGGCAGTTTTACACCTTATTTGTGTTGCCAAGATTATGGTTGGCTGCAGGGCCTGAAACAAGGCTGCTCTATCTTGCAGTGACCTTACTTGGGCCTTGTGTGAACTGCTCTGCAGCTCAGAATTCCCAGAGTGCTGAGAACAACAAACACATTTATATACTAGGGGCTGCGAAGGTAGAGTATTGGGCTGCTTACATTGGCCCAGTCACTGGCTTACTCTCCCATGTCTGTTGCTGCCTCCTTACAGCTCTGATATGCCACTGCAGTTGCATATAGGGTCAGGAATAGGGGCCAGAATGTGGTCCACTGAGTGTAGAGAAGTGCAAATATGTCACACAAGCATCCTTGGGATCTGTCAGAGTTAAGATTTATCCTGGGACAAGATGTGAAAAGTTGCAGGCAGAAACATCTCAGAGTAAACCAACTTGGCGCTACCTGAGCATCTTTAAGTCAGCTTCCAGTGCCAGCCAATCAGAAATCAAATAAATAAAAATGCAGGACTGCCCAAGTCCCCAAAAATGTACTCTTTTAAAAAAATGAAAGGTGAGATTCAACCCTAATCACTTGCCTCCAGGGGCTGGAGCTTTATAAAAATATCAAATATTGCAAGACTTGCAATAAAATTGTGCTGATTGTGAACACTGAAATGTATACAACGAATGCCAAAAAATAATTGGTGGGAATGCAACATTAAAAAGCAGAACAAAAACCACCACCTCAGCTACATTCCTCAAAACTCTGTGGGGCAACGGGAGAGTAAGACTCCTGTGTAGCGATATCTTCAAAGAAGCAGAATTCCGGGTAAATAATTTCCCTCCTTTAAGCTACCAGATAGCATCATCACAGGATTCCCACTTTTGGAGAGTAAGTAGCTTGAGGGATATCCTAAAATAAGAACTAATGAGAGCTCAGAGTAAAGACAGTGGCAAACATCAGTTAAAGTACAGTTGATGGAGGCAAGAAAGGTAATCTCTACCCAAGCTGTTCAATATGTGAACGGAATTTCATTGTTTGACTCTTGTATGTGTGGCTGTAGACCATATTATAGCTGAGTATAGCCAGCATATGAGGGAATGGTATCTATTTATTAGAGCTGATAAGAAACAGAATTTCCATCCTGCAAATTGGGATAAAAGAAATATCATTTGTGTGTGTGTGTGTGTGTGTGTGTAATAAAAAGTTCAGAAAAATTGTATTTCGAAATGTTGAAATGTTTCTCAGTTCAGCATTAATTTGTCTGCCTGAAGTGCTCCATTACAGAGAGACAAGGCAGGTGAGGTAATATCTTTTACTGGACCAGCTTCTGTTGGCAAAAGAGCCTGGCTTTCCAGCTTACACAGAGCTCTTCTTCAAGTCTCATAGGAATTGTAGTTTGGGTACTTCATGACCCCATTTAGCCTTGTGGGCACATTACTTCTCCCACCCACTGTTGGAGGGGGCTTGGCCAGAACCTGACTGGCTCTCAGCTCCCAAACAATCAGCCAGGAGGGAGGTAACTGGCACTGAATGGCATGAGGTGGAATTGGAGCCTGTGTTTAGGGGAAGTGGAGTGGCGCAGTATGAGGCAGCAGCATCTTTACTAAAAGACTGCACCCCTGCCAGCAACCGGGCTTAGTCTTTAATTTTTTTTTCTGGGCCTGTGACTTCTAACAATCCCCCTCGGTTTAAGTACTGTGCTTGGGGCTCAGATTTGGGTGGGCCTAGGTGCCAACCCCCCCGAGCGCCACCCTGAGGGAGAGAGAGATTTGGGGGGCTGAGCCCCCACCAGCCCTAGCCACCCTGTCACATATCTGTATAACCAGATGATGTCAGTAAGTGTCATCGACTGGAATTTAGTAAACAACTCCACTGCTAATGTAAAAGAAGGAATAGAATCTCACATCTCTAGATGTGTTGACTGTGCAGTGCTAAGAGGAATAAAAAACAACAAAAATTTATTTTTGTCAGGAAAGTAGGCAGACGTGACACTAATTACACACCAGGAGATGATCTGCTTAAGAGGCTGCTGGTCATACACAGTCACTTTTCAGTCTAGAACCACACGTTAAGCATGTGCTGTGTAATGATGTCTGAGGAATTGCATGGAAGAAGGTGCACGGTGGCACTCAACTTCCAGGTTTGTGTCTGCATGCCAAGAATAGAATTCATTATTGCTCTTTAATTTTACTCCTTATCTGAGACACTGTCAGTTCAATTTAAGATCAGAATATAGAATTTTGTAAATCAACTTTACACTGTATAATGAAATTGAAAAACTTCCATGATGTTAAAATAATTGTCCATGGGAAGCTTAATTTTAAAGGAACAGCATTTCCCTGCATTGTTTGTAGTCCAAACATTGCAGCATCCTGGGAATGTATGAGAAACTAATTAGAAGCAGGCAATAAATAAAAATGAAATTGACTCCTCTCTCTTTCATTCTCTGCGTGATGTGCAAAAAGTAAACAAACTGAATATGTGGTGATGAGTCTTTGTTTGTGACAATCTAGTGTGTTTTTAGTATAACTAGATGTAATATTTTTTCAATGAAATCTGCCCCATGAAGAGTTCACCAAGCTTTATTTTACCAGCATTTTCTATTAATATATCTTTTCTCTGTCATGCATCCCTATGTCATTTCCTCTGTCTTTGCAGTTTTGAAACTGAAAAGTCACTTTTAATCTGAAATTCTTGCAAATATTTGATGTGAGGGAGGCATGGAAGGAGGCAGTGATGGTGCCCTGTACAGGCCACTTATTTAGTGGACAGAGCAGAAAGTTGGTAGCTAGGAACCCGTGAGTTCTGATTCTACCTTTCCGAGTGAATGACCTTAGTAACACTTTGCAGTTTACAGATAATGTTTAGTTAGCTCTGAAACAATTGCAGTAACTTCATGTGAAATTAGGGGCATGCATGTAGGGCCGTGGTTTTGGACAGACCTATGCTATCCATTTAAAAAAAAATGATCTCAGTAAATCTCCATATGCAGGCCCATTTATTACAGCAAATGGGTTTTAAAGGGATATTCAATGGTCTCTAGATGGATATATTTATAAAATCAGAGACAGTCTCTGTATGGATTCCCCATCAAGCACAAATAGACAAGTCACAACAAATTTTGTTTGCTTTTCCAAACTTATACCAACCTTTTGAGATTTCCCCTCCCTCAAACCTTCCTACCACATTGTTCTCTGTCTCCTAGCTCCATCTTCCTCTTTCCATTGCCAATCTCATTCTCCCATTCTCCTAATAGAAGTGAGAAGTCAGTAGTCCTATCTCCCTTGCCCCAACTCCTTCACCATGATCCCTAACTCACTCTTTCCAACAGTTTCGCCATCATTGCTGGTGTTTCCATTGGTCTGGCCATCTAGGTCCTAATGGAACTAGAAGGAGGTTGCATTCAAATTTAGGTTTCTCTGAGACCTTCCCATATCAGAAGCATCTCATATGTACCTGTC
This sequence comes from Chrysemys picta bellii, assembly GCF_011386835.1. Classification (NCBI taxonomy): domain Eukaryota; kingdom Metazoa; phylum Chordata; order Testudines; family Emydidae; genus Chrysemys; species Chrysemys picta. The sequence continues at coordinate 129,254,640 of NC_088794.1, forward strand.
TGTTTCAGGGGAACCTTCTGAGAATGTGAGGTAGGCCATGAAGAAAGAACACTGATTGGAGATTGGAGGGAAGACTATTTGAACGTGCTTAAAGTAATAGCTTGGGATGAGATTAGGGTAAGTCTTTATTTTCTAAACAACTTTGCTCAGCAATGTTTTGTTATCTACTGCTCAAGCCAAGATGGGGAAAATCTAGGTTCGCAGAAACTCGAGAGTCAAATATTTTTGGCTCTAGGTTCTAATTTATCTGGCCCCCATGTTTGGGGGAGCTTAGAGTATGGGCAGGTAAATGGTTCTGGTGTTTTTCCCATCTTGAGAGAATACCATCCTGTTTACCCAGAAAATGCAGACATCCAAACAGCAAATTATAGGGTTTGAACGCTCTTAAATAAATGCTTCCTGTTAGCAAATACTGGTGACATCAGACTGTTGTACCATGTTTAATTGAAAGTGGCAAGCAAACACTGCACTATTGCTTCTAAACTGCCTGAAAGCTGTTGAAAGCTTTAGTATGTTAAAAGGAAAATGGCCAGATTCCATCTCCCTTTCTTTTAAATAGTAATAATAATAACCTTACTATGGCTCTATAATTCCACGTTGTATTTATCAGCCTGTGCTTCAGAATACCTTGATTTTTGATCAACTATATGTCTACTGATAATCCCTATGTGAGGCGATTAGCAAAACATTCAACTACTTGCTAAATGAAAATATGACAATGAGTTTGTTCAGGTGTAATTTATTTTTAATTGGTTATAAGAATTCAAGTGTGTCTGTGTTATAAAATAATATGCTGTGTGAGAAATACAGGCAATAACTTAAGGTGTTACAACAAATTTAGGAAAGGGCACTCCTTGTTCTATATCCTGAGAGCTAAATGGCAGTCTGGTGCCAACAGTAGGGGATGACATTTATAGATTCTAATAGTTGCAAATGCTTCAGTCACCCTTACATTTCCCTGGTCGGAGTCCTTCTGGCAAGGAAGATCACCTTTAAGGGAATGAGATTCCATAGAGTAGGTTCAAAACTGACTGATCCTTTTCATATTGAGTAACCATGAGCTCCATAGTTTCTAAATACTACTTAACTATATTTGAATAACATATTTTTAACTGATTGGTATATTTTTTCTCTTATCTGCATGAAATTGCACTTTTGCCAGTTCAAATTCATTGATATCATCTCTACCGTATGTCAAGTCTGCTAATACAAGCTGAGGGTTTACCCAACAGTCGATTAAATCTATTAAGAGAACTGTACTTGCTTAGCTGACTAACTATTGCGGTTTTAGAATTCCATGATGAGCCTGTAATTAATCCTGTGGTGCAGCTATGGCAATTTCCAGTACATCATTCCACATGGGAAAAGGTGGCAAAGTTACTGTGTGGCACCAAAGACTACTGATTTAAACACTTTTAGCACTTCTATATGGTAGGGCTTATAGCTCCATTTCATACATAAATGACAGAGCTAAATATTCCGTTAGCCCTATTAACATCAAATTAAATCTTTTTTTCCTATGAGATAATTAGTTGATACCCCATTGAAGTTCTAATTTATTTCCTAAGAAAAGCCTATAATTGGACATTGTTCCCACCCAATACAGAAGAAATCATATGCGGAAACGGTCGTTTTCATCCAGGCAGAGCTAAGCTCTTCCTAATGTGAGTCTACTTTTACTGTAGGGCAGTCTGATTTCTGTTTATTATGTTGAACTCCTGGCCTGTATGTGCAGAGGCATCAAGTCATGGACCAGAGGTGAGAACACATCTACAATACTACAAACTGTTCTAGGAACTTCAGTGCCACAGTAGAGGTCAAGAGGCTGAAGGGAGTCCAGAGAAGAATAACCGAGATGGAGAGGGAGAAAAGGATGGGGCTGGAGGAATCACTGAATAGGAAAGAGCAAAATATCCACAATCATTTGTAGATACTAAACGGGGGAGGAGGGGGGAGTTGGTTAGATTTCTCCAAGAGGGTATTATTGGGAGCGACCCGAAAGAAAATTTTAATTAGCTATCGGGAGAGACTTCCTAAAGTTTGCAAATTTAACACCATTAATCTGGGCTTGAATAGGGACTGGGAGTGGCTGGCTCATTACAGAAGCAGCTTTTCCTCTCCTGGAATTGACACCTCCTCATCTATTATTGGGAGTGGACTACATCCATCCTGATTGAATTGGCCCTGTCAACACTGGTTCTCCACTTGCAAAGTAACTCCCTGCTCTCCATGTGTCCGTGCTCTCCATGTGTCAGTATATAATGCCTGCATCTGTAACTTTCACTCTATGCATCCAAAGAAGTGAGGTTTTTACCCAGGAAAGATTATGCCCAAATAAATCTGTTAGTCTTTAAGGTGCCACCAGACTCCTTGTTGCTTTTCTAAAGTTGAAATCTATTATGGACTGACCCCACAACCCTATGCTCAGGTGAGTAGTCCCATTGGAGACAATTAGACTATTTGTTTGAACAAGGACTGATCATGTGGTAAGAGTTTGCAGGATCAGGCCTCTTACACTGTGAAACAGTCTTGCAAAGAGAGTGGTAGGGGTCTGTAACTTAAGCTATTTAAAACTAGAATGGATGAAGCACTGGAGAATAAACTGTAGAAGAGAAAATTTTAATGACAGAAGAATGGATTAGATTACTTTTTCCCCAGCTGTAACTGTCTATGAGTAGAACATGTGGGAATCTCAGACCAAATATGGCTAAAATCTATAAATGACAGTAACTGTACTGGTTATTTCATTTCATAGTAAGTAGGCTATCTATAACATGGAATTCTAAACTTGTGAAATATTAGTGACCAGTAAGTGCCCTCATTTCATTTTTGTCAGGAGAAAATTCTGTTATTACTCAGTTTTGAAAAAAAAAAATTGTTTTTTTGTTTTTGTTGTTTTTGGGGTGGGCATGACATAGGGAGAATTGAATTTTTTGCTTCCTAAATGTATTTTTAAGTAAGTTCTTTAAGGGTTAGGTTTAGTGGGAGGTAAATGACAGCAGGCAAGTGTACTAACCGTTCATCTTTGTAGACCAAATTTCAACTCCTATGTGAAATGCATTGGCTGTCTCATTCTGGTTACCTATGCATGTTTGTCTACACCACAAAACTGTCATAGAGTTTGCTTGTCTGTGCTGTGGAAAAGCCAAGGACTTGAAAAGCTGAGGTGCAGTGGGTCAGGATTGAAATGCATTATCAGAGCTGTGTTCAGAAAACATCCCGCTCTCTTCCTTTAGCCAGTGCAATCAGTCCCTCAAAGACCTGTGTATGGGATTAATATTTCATGCATGAAATGTTTCGTGTACAGTAGTGACATAATAAGAAGAGGCAGTTTATTAGTTTGTGCATGCAAGAAGAATGGATTACAGAACAGGAAGTGTGTAAGCACTTGCCTTAAGATGCCATTTTTATTAACACCTAAGGTCATCATTCTATAGCAAACATGGTTCTGCTTTTCAGTTTTTTATTTTATTTTGCCAAACACTGTCTAAATGGGTAGCACCTCATTTTATTGTGTTTTTCATGCATATCTTGCACAGAAAGCAGCCCATGTGGAAAGACAGTGAACAGATAGCTACAGCTGTTGCCACTTATGCTCCAGAGCACAATTTTAGGAATTAATGGCTTCTAATCCTGAAAATAATACAGATACAGAATGGTGTTAGATTCCAAGCTGCCAAGCTGAAGTCCCTTGCTCTTATTTTATAAATATGTTTATAAGAGTCTGCCTTAATCTCTCAGCTGCAAGAAAAGCTTTAGAGATCGCTCTCAATGTTTGAAGCTAAAATTGTTGACCTTTGGCAACTCATCAGTAGCCAGGAAAATACACTGAAGTATCTCTTTGCTAAAATATTTAAGACAATTGCAAAGCCCCAGAGCTATCAATAGATAAAGATTCCTTCTGGTCCTGCCATCTACTTCAGTGACTGAAAATAAATACAAGTGATTTCGGCACTTTTGGGCTATTGTTGAAGTGAGGGAATACACTATGCTTGTTTTACAATTTCAGGTTATTAAAAACCACTAAACTGATAGGATTCAAAGGGGTAGCCGTGTTAGTCTGTATCAGTAAAAACAACAAGGAGTCCTTGTGGCACCTTAGAGACGAACAAATTTATTTGGGCATAAGCTTTCGTGGGCTATAACCCACTTCATCAGATGCATGGAGTGGAAAATACAATTCGCAGGTATACATATACAGCACATGAAAAGATGGGAGTTGCCTTATCAAGTAGGGGGTCAGTGCTAACGAGGCCAATTCAATTAGGGTGGATGTGACCCATTCTAATAACATGCTAAGAGGTTGGTGTTATAAGAAAAATACCCAGTAACATGAGATTCATAATAAAATCATGAAAATTGGAAAGATTGTTACATCTCTATATACCTTTTATTCCAATGGATCCCAAAGCATTTCACAAATACACACATTGACAACACTTTCCAAACTTGGGTACCTAAACAAAAGTGGCCTGATTTTCAAACATGTTGAGCACCCACAATTTCAGGTGACACCTCTGACTATCAGGCACTTGTTAATTTTAGGTAACATCTCCGAAGCGAGGTGATAGCGACAGGTAATCGACAAATAAATTGCATTCTTATCTGTCCTTTTCTTCATGCTGCGTTAGCAGTACTCTCATCAATAAATGCATTATTAAAAATAAAAGTGACTTCCAGGACGATAAAGTAACAACCAACATGGGGAACTTGACATTGCCAGGGTCAGTTTTGAAAGCTTCATGCCAGTCCAGCTGTTTATGATTTACTTACTTCTTCTTTGTCTCTTTCATGTGAATTTCTACAGTGGCCCTTATTTTTAAGGCTTTTGTCAGTTCCGCTTGCTGACAGTTTAGATGAACTCAGATGACAGAACTTTTCCTGCCTTACCTTTCTCTCCTGTCTGATTAATCGTTGTTATTGAATGCCTTCTGGAAGTAAGTACTAGCCAGATTGGATGTTGGTGGCATTTTTGTCCCCTATTGTGAAAGCATACAGTCATGTTACGCATCCACATCTATTAATAAAGCCTTCTGTAAAGGAGGGATGGTAGTGGTTAGGCTGTTAGTTGGAGGACTTACATTCAATTTTCAGCTCAGCCAGAAACTTGCTGTGTGACCTTATTGGACAGGTCACTTAGGGCCAGGTATTTAGGCGTGTAAATAGGCACATAGTGGGATTTTCAAAAGTACTTTGAAGCCTAACTTCCAATGATTTCAATGTGGGTATCCCACTAGACATCTACTAAATACCTTTAATAAATTGGGCCCTTGTGTCTTTGTCTATAAAATGGAGCTTTCTTTGTCTATGGAGTTAGGTGCCTAAGTCCCACTGACTTTCATAGGCTCCTTTGAAAATCCCAACCCTATATTGTAAACTCTTCACAATACAGTCTGTCTCACAGTGTGTACATGGAGTACCTAGCAAAATGGGGCATGGATCTTGGTTGGGGCCTTTAGGTACTTCTATAATACAAATAATAATGAACAATTAAAAGATAAGGATGGTTTGAGCACAAGATTGAGAGCTAGGAACTCTGGAGTGGGACTCTATATTTGGCAGGTTACTTGCCTTTTCTGTTTCTCTAGCTGGAAAATGGGTATGACACTGTCTTTCAGAAGTGTTCTGAGGGCTAATAGTTAGATATACCTCTGAAGATAGAATGTGTGATGCAAATGCTAAGTATTTAGCTGATGAAGAAAATGTATCTCCATAGAGTCATGGAGATATTGATGTCAAACATAGACAGTAGTACAGGGCCCGAAGCAGCAACAAGTTATGTTGGAAGAGATGTTATAATAGGTTTAGAAGAAGACAAGTTGATGGAATGTACTACTAATGTGAATTATGCATAGATACGACTTACATGAAAAGAATCCAGTAGGTTGCACAGATAATAACATGAGGAACAATGTGGTTGATGTTGTTCTGACTGATTAGGCCAAATTTAGCAAGATATTACTATGTTCAGCCCGTTAAAGGAAGACCGTACGTGATGGTGAAATATAGGAGCCATGTAAACATTGAGCTGGAGAGAGCAAAGTTAATTAGCAAAGATGATGATAATCTTATGAAAAAAGAACTTGTGAAAAGCATAAATCGTTTCCAATGCACCGCAGACTTCAAGTTCTATCAGGAAAAGCACAAAGAAAGTCATCAAGTATAAAAATTTGATAAAAAGTGCATGTAATAGTAGAAATCACTGAAAGAAAGAGGGGATTAATAATACAGTAAGATAAACAAAAAAGGCAAAAAGAAGCTCATGGAAAAGAATATTGACAGTAATGGGATAAGAACAGCAAGGCGAGTGAACATAAGTGATATATGGAGAAAAAAGGAGATTGAGGCCAAACCATAGGACCCAAAGTTCAGACCATATGAGGGTAGAGATAACAATGGGCAATGATTGTGAAAATAATCGCACCAGGGGTGTGGGCATGAAATGATCTTTCAGCATTTGCTTGTCATAATGACAGAAGGTTTCCACCGATTGTCATACAGTGTTTCTCATACTGAAGTACCAGTGTTCAGCACTGAGGCGTTGTCTACACTACACAATTAAGTTGACCTATATTAGGTCAACTTACAGCCACTGCAGTAATTACTGTTGTTTTTCATGTCCACGCTACCCTCCTTCTGCTGGTGGTGCGCATCCTCACCAGAAGCGCTTCCACCGACTTCAGAGGGGAGTCGGGGATGACAGCCCGAGCTGTCAACCCTGCCCGGGGTTCCCAGCTGATGGCCTGGGGTCTCAGCGCCCAGCAGCAGGGCTCCCAGATGGAGTGCCCGGCTATCAGTGCCAGGCAGCGCGGTGCTGACAGGCAATGTAAGTAACGCAGTGTCTACACAGACACTGCACCACCCTAACTACATTGACCTAAGTGCTACACCTCTTGTGGAGGTGGGAGTTATTAGATCAGTGTAGTGGGGGATTTAAATCGGCGGGAACAACGCCATAGTGTAGACACAGAGTTAGGTCGACGTATGCTGACTTATGTCAACCTAACTCTGTAGTGTAGGTCTGGCCTGAGTGTGGCTTAGAAAATTTGTTCTAGTGATACTCCTGTCCTTGTTACCTCTCAGTCTAGCTTACATTTGGCTGGGATTCATTATTTCATGTTTCAGCTGTTTCTCAGAACAGGGCAGATTTGTGTGACGCTGTTGACTTGTCAAGAGTTAGGCAAGTTCTCAGTAGATGTGTTCCAATACTTAAGCAGACTGAGGTTCAGTAGGGATTCTTGCCATTGTCCTTGGCTTTGTCCAGCATGTGTTTTGCAGTTTGGACTGTTTTCTGAGCAAGACAGTTGCTTTATGGCTTAATAACATGGACATGCTATGACATGGGGCTGTCAAGCCTTTTTAACTATAATTAAAACCATCCCCCAAGGAACATTTTAAATCAGATTGCATTATAATCAGTGTGGACTTTGTATCTTTGTAGTAACTTCATATGCTTTTGCATTAGCTCATCGGATATTAGTTTTCCCTAACATTAGTGTTCCACTCTAGGAATCACTTATCTGCATAAACTTTTCTTGATGCAACCCCATTCCATACTAATGAATAGGTTTGTAATAATTTCATATAACTTTATTCAATTTCATGTCATATTTCCCCAGAGCAGCATCTTTTGCTGAGCAATGAGCTATTGAGACTTCCAGTGCCAAGGAAGGTCATTGTGATAATTCATAGATTTAAAGATTTTTAAGGCCAGAAAGAACCATTATGATCAACTAATTTGACCTCCTGCATAACATAGGCCACAGAATTTCATTCCTGTCATTCCTGCATCATGCTTACAACTTCTGGTTGAGCTAGGGGATAATTTTTAGAAAGACTGATTGGATAATTTTGATTTGAAGACTTCAAGTGATAGAGTATACTCCATGTCCCTGGGTAAGTTGTTCCAGTGGTTAATTATCCTTATTATTAAATTTTTTTACTTTATTTCTAGACTAGCTTCAGCTTCCAGCCACTGGATTGTGTAATGCCTTTGTCAGCTAAGTTCAAGACCTCTCTGCTATCAGAAATCCTATTTCCATGTATGTAATTATAAACTGACTTAAGTCACTTATTAACCTTCTCTTGGATAAATTAAAGATTGAGCTTCTTTATTCTCTCAGTGTAAGGCAGGTTTTCCAGGCTGTGAATCTGGACACTGAACTGGACATAGTGCTTTGAGATCTATGGATGAAAAGTGCTATATAAGAGCAAGGTATTCTTATTATTTTATTTTATTTTATTTTATTTTATTTAATAATAATAATGGAGGTAGATGGAGTTTTCTGTTAAGGACCTGAAAAAATATGATGAAATAATTAATTATTTGCATATGTTAATTATGCAGCTCTGTTCCTGTGGCATGTCCTTTCAAAAGTGCTGAGGGAACCAGTCCCCAGCTAATTCCAAGGGTCTTATCAGCACAAAGTTAACATTCCTTATAGGGAGTGGATCCCATGCTGGAGCTTAAACCTGGGCTAGGCACTTAGGGAACCTTTATACCAGGGGTTCTCAAACTGGGGGTCGGGACTCTTCAGGGGGTCACAAGGTTATTACATGGAGGGTCGCGAGCTGTCAGCCTCCACCCCAAACCCCGCTTTGCCTCCAGCACTTATAATGGTGTTAAATATACAACAATGTGCTTTTAATTTATAAGGGGAGTCACGCAGAGGCTTGCTATGTGAAAGGGGTCACCAGTATAAAAGTTTGAGAACCACTGCTTTATACTGTCAGATGAGAAAAACTGAGACCCTTTGGTAGAACATGATGGCCTGGTATAGGTGCATGATGGCCTGGTATTGGTGGCAAAAGAAGCCCAGACTTCTCTACAGACAGCAAATACAATGAAAGAGAAATTAAGCAAGATCAGTTTTGCTCAAAGAGTTAATCATTCCCCTGCTAGAGCATATATTTTTTCTGAGTAGAACGCTTGCATTTTTCTAGCAGAATTCCTTATACCTTATCTGAGCACTCAAAATCCATATCCGATTGCTGGGTGGAGTGAGCTTGAATCAGGATGAAAGACCTATCAGTGTTTGAGACAGGAGATCTGGAGATAATGGCAGGAGGAACAGAGGTTCCAGTGCTCTGATGAGAAGTCCTGAGCATCTGAACTGTTGAGCTGGGATTGGGATTCTCAGGATGATGTGAGCTTTGGGCTATGTCTTCAGTGCAAAAAAGGTGACTTGTGGGAAAATGAATACACATTAGCTATTCTGCCATAAAATCCTAGTGCAGACAAGACACTATAACTTTACTATGAGGTAGGTAGACGGGCAAGATGTCCCAATGTGGCATGGAGTATAGTGTTGGCTTCAACAGTGGAGTTTGCTTCCTCACATTTGGTGTGAGTCTGTTGATCTTCAGGGCATGCTACCAAGTTCACCCATTTCCCCATGTTTCCAAAGATGAAGGGTGATTCAGTGGCAGCTAACAGGCCCACCGAAAGGAGGGTTGCAAAGGGGGCAATTGCCAGGCGGGCCCCAGGGCTCCTAGGCGCATGAGACCGCTTCAGGTCCCAAGCGCTGGCGCGATTGGCCAGCTCAGGCGGTCCCGGAAGTGACGGGAAGTGACTTCCACCCCGGGCCCTGCCCTCTAGGGATGGCCCTGGCCCTGGGGCCTGGAATTTCTGTCGGCATCTAAACAATTTTAGTCTTCTTGGGCTGACTGGGTGGGAAGGATGTTGTGATTCACATTGGCTATTCATCCAGTCTGTGTTGTTTAAATATTTCTAGCAAAAATTTGTATTCCTTTTCTGAGATGAAGGTTGAATCTTACCCTGAAATTTTTTAGTAGCGATGGCTTATTTCAATTACGACTGAAGTGTTTCACTTCTTCAGCTCCCACAGTGTACCTTCCAGATCATATTGCTGCTAGTGGGTTTGCTCTTTCTCACTGTCATTCATCTGCACCTTAGACATTCATCCAGCACTGGCCTTGTACTCTGACTAACAGTTACTTTGTATAGCTATGCACAAGATAGAGAACTTTATGGACAGCAGCAATATAAATATCCTACCTTTATAAGGCAGGTAGGTGTTTTGGTTCCATATTAATTGTCTGAGGAGCAACTTGAATTTCAAGTAGGTGTTGCATTTCATTGTGAATATTTCGCATACTTCTAGCTACAGCCAGAATCCATAAAGGTCATATGCTATTGTTGATACTGTGTCATTTGTCACAAAACAGCCAGCTGCTAAGATCCCCCTATGACCGATACTACCTGGCAGCTTGGATGGCTTTGGGAGGGCCATATAGGAAGCAAAGGAAGATCAGCACTAGGATGACACTGACACTGTCAGAATGTCAGAAGGCCTGCTCAGAGGCATCACACTTCTAGCTGCTCTCCTACGTACTAACCCCCCAAACCTCAAGAAGTTAATTTCCAACCATCATGTTATAAGAAGGCCTCGTGCAACTCAATGGCAGCATAAAATAAAGCTGCTGCATCTCACATGTTAAAGTACACACCAGTTGTCCATTGCACTGAAATCTCTGTTTTCCTGTAGAATAACCATTTATCTCATTTATTTCTCCCCTCCACCACCTTTTGGTGGAAATGCTTTAAGTTTCAAGCAATAAAAAGAACATCTAAGAGGAAAAATAATCTTACAAACAAATGAAAATCATTCTAAGCAGTCATAAAACCAAGGGAAGAGGAAAATAAATAAATAAAACCAAGCAAACTATGTGTCGTGCAGAACATTTTTCCTGAACATGCAGCCAAAAGTGCACTTGACACATTATACTACCTGTGTGTGTTACAATAAGATGATGCTCTTTACCTTGGAGGCAACATAAATTCAGTGTGATAATACACAGGCTGCCAAGGCTAACGCTGCTTTTATTTAAATACTGGCCTAAATGCAACATACAGCCAGTGTACGTTAATGGCATGTAAATCATTGCTGTGCTGTAGCTGCCACAACCTATTGCTTCCTACCATTTCCCAGCATTGTCAAAGTTTTTTGTTGTTCCCTTGAATAGATGCTGTTTTCTGTGCTGAGCTCCAAGCAACCCCTTTATTGCTTTGGTACCCAAATTAATCACCCTTTGGATACATATTGTTAGCGCTGATGTGTCTGCTTAACTGTGGAGGGGAAAATACCTCTGGTTTATACTGGGGGAAAAATTGAACAAGATTCCTGAGAAGGAAGAAGGGGGCAAGAGATTGTCTTTGTGGGAAGAAGGGGAATACAGCTATTTTTTTTATTAGTATTATAAAGAAATCCCCATTCTACTCAGTATACATGCTACAGTGCTAGAGAATGTAACATTTCCTATGCTATCAAGACATTATTTAATGAACTCAATTTCATTTTATCTGTGTTTTGTATGTAGATAAAGAAACAAAGACATAAAAATAGGAGTTTTTCAGATGTTTTTTGTGTGTGGGGGTGAAAAAATGATATAGTGGTCTCGACCACAGATATCACGGTCACATTGTCAGAATGGACAGCTCAGCCTGTCATTCATTGCCCATGGCGGTGAATTGGAACAAGAGTTGTTGATATGACACTAAACAGAGAATTACATTTTTCTACACTGTATGGAAAACATAGATGTATTCTTGTTCACTGTGCCTCTGAACAGGAGAACAATGCTGATAGGAGCCACTACTTTATATCGTTGTTGTTGGCTATTCACTACGTTGACAATAGAAAGCAGTTGTTGTGAGCTGGCAACAATTAAATAAATAAATGTATAAAATATTGCCACTGCTGGAAATAACAGCAAACCATTTGGCATACATCTAGCAGAAAGCAGGGTTGTCTTATTCAAACATTGGCTGAATCCTTAAGCAGCTGCCGGATTTGTCTTGGGGCTTTTGGATTTATTTTTTTTTGCATTTGATTTCAAATTTGTTATATCACCGAAACACATCATACCACAGTCTTGTTTTTATGTTTACACTTCCAACAGGGTGAGGTGAGTTTCAGCATGCATCACCCATTGGCTCAGCTAGTTGGCCATGAATACCGAGGGAATTACACATGCTAATGACAAATTCCTTGTAGGGTCTTATCCTACACTTTTCACCTATACAAGATTCTGACTACCCATTTGAATGCACACTTTCACACACTGAATGCACATAGGCAGATATGCTTGAAAATATGGATGCAATGCATTTGTTTGCATGCTCCCCATTAGGTTGAAAAACATGGCCCTTAAGCTTCAGAGAACAGTAAATTGCCTCCTTAAAACCAAAAGTCACATGTTAAGTAATATTTTTTTTGCATTTATTTACACATTTTTTATGTATGTTTACTGGCTTGATTCACTCCTGTGGCTACAATGTGATGAAAGGGCTTCAGCACACCTCACAGGATTGAGCCCTTAATTAGGTTTCACTTCTTGGTATCTGTTGTCATAATTCTACAAGTTCTGTAGTTCTCCATAGAGTCTTCCAGGGTAGAAAAGACAAGAATTAAAAACAAGAAGGAAAATTCTCTCTTTAGTTTTGGAGGGATGAGGGTGGGGGTAATCAGGTCTTCTTGCTATAGTGTAAAAAAGGAAAAAGTGCACAAACCCTACTTTTTGGAAGTCTCCTTTAAACTCTGGCTAGAGCTTTCTAGAGAGGCTTTCCAGGAGACATGCTGAAACTATGCATCTCACATCTCTCTCTAGGGCTGGCTGCCTCTGGCTCCCTACTCCATCCATATAGCCAAGGGGGTGGGTGGCTTGGAGCAGTGTGTCTCCATACCGTGGAGACTTGCCATACTATTTAAAATGTAGGATTTATTTTTAAAGTAACTTCCTTGACACATGTAGTTTTGTAAGTTATGGACCTGATTCAAAGTCTATTTAAGTCTATTGGCTTCAATGAGCTCTAGATCAGGCCCCAAAAGGAGCATTAACTTTATTATTGAAGGGCTTTTTGGTCTGGGAATGGTGAGGGAGCAACAACAGCTGCAATATCACATGATGAAATGAAGATGCCTCGTTTCCCTTTGTGCCAATAGACTTTTTTCAAGTGTATGAGAGTGACAGTGCTGGAACTTGAGTTGCTGTGTTTATCTTCTCAGTCACCTTATCACCCTGACCTGGTGTATCCAGCCTTAACCAAAGCTAGGAGCTAATTCAGTCTCCAGATAGTTCAGTCCCCAAAGCTGCTCTGAGGAGGCTGCCCATTATACTGAATTGTGTTAATGTTCACTATGGATGAGGGAGATGAGATACAGTTGAGATCAGCCTAACTTCTTTTTACTAGAGTTCTGCTAGAAACAGAGAGTGGGGCTGCAGGTGAGTCTGGTGGTTTATAGCAATTGTGTTAAAATTAGTGGGAGATGAAAGGACACCTGTAATTATGTAGGCTAACAAGCCAAGCAATATCACTTTAATAATCAAAGCAAGGGCCATTATTTATTGTGCAGGTCATCAAAATTCAGTGTGGGTCAGCCTGAGACAGATGCAGGGGCAGTAGATTGTCTCACCCAACCGCAATGCTGGGAGGAGTGTGTGCCTGGAACAAATGGGACCTATCTAAACTTGCAAGGAAAGACTAAGGTTTTAGGTAATATAATACACAAATTGGCCTTTTGCTATTCTCAGCCCTTTCCTCTCTTTGTTATGGTCCTATGGATAAATAAATCTTTGTTTGAAGAGATTGTTCTGTGTCACTGCATTTTTATACTGATCTTAGACCCCCATAGGAAAGCCTATAGCAGAGGCCAAAACCCAGCTGGATCTGCTGAGGAATCACAGTTGCTGAGCAGGGTGATGTCATCTAGGGACAGTGTGGTGAAATTCAGGATTCCATCTTGAGAGAAGAACAAGCCTGGAAGAGATACCCACAGGGATCAAAGGTACAGTTCAACCTGGTACTGTAACAAAGGCTCAATCTTTTTCTTGGGGTTTTATTTGAAATATTAAATGGATAAGTAAGCAGTACCTGATATTGATTAATTCAAGAGGGGTCCAACCCAAAACTTTGGGGAAGTCCAGCTCTGAACTTTGACTGAGATCTGAACTTTGTATCTGTGGTTAATATATTGTAAGCAGGGTCTAAATGAGCATTCCCCTGACATCTGGTGACGAATTGGGGGGAAAGACTTCAGGAGCAGAATGTATTTGCATAGACACACCTATTCTGCCTAGGTGTTCAGCAGACAGAATTGTTTTGCCAAAGTGATCAATTTGGGCTGGTTTTGGGTTACAATTCACTTTAGTATTGAAAGCAGGAGTAAAGAAATGTTTTAACCTTAGTGTATGAATAAAGGGCAGCAGAACTGTATTTAGTATGTCCTGACTGAGGGGATTACCCTAAATTGAATTTCACTCACTAAGAAAGGGTTAGAGATGCCAAATTCAAGTGAAAGAGAGGAGGTGGGGGTGGGGATAGGTGTTTCCACTTAATGGTGTGGACTCTGTTTAAAGAGGCCTAGACACCATTTGACCCTCCCCTCTCCGATATTTAAAGTCAGAGCTGATTGAACTCAATTGGAAGTCTTTGTTTCTATTCAGTGATTACTAGAGATGAAATCACTGATGAGCAGGTTTAAGGGCTAAACCTTAGGGCTGGTCTACACTGGGGGACGGGGTCGATGTAAGATACGCAACTTCAGCTCCGGAAATAGCGTAGCTGAAGTCGACGTATCTTATTTTGACTTACTTCACGTCCTCATGGCACGGGATCGACGGCCGCGGCTCCCCTGTCGACTCCGCTACCGCCGCTCGCTGTGGTGGAGTTCCGGAGTCGATGGGAGCGCGTTCCGGGATTGATATATCGCGTCTAGACGAGACGCGATATATCGATCCCCGATAGATCGATTACTACCCGCTGATTCGGCGGGTAGTCTGGACGTACCCTTAGACCTGGTGTAGGGATTGTGTGCAATGAAAGACAATGCAGAGACAGTACTAGCAGAGAGATTCCCCACTACCCAGTGAAATCACTAAGATTCATGTGAACCCACATGAACACACCCAAGGACAGCTGACTGTTAGTGGGGTGCAGTGGAAGGAACAGTAAGTGGCATGTTAAAGGGACATTTGTTTGTCAGACTTTCACACTGCAATATGGAAACTGAGGCAAAGGGGACTGCCCAACATACTATGGGGTGAGTGGTTATGGTTACATGCTTTTGAATTGTGGTTGTATTTTCCAAAATTAATGCTGGGTTCCTTTCCCTTTTAATACAAGTTTTCTTCTGTTAAACACAGACTCAGTGCTTGTAAGTGAGGAAGTATTGCCAGTTAGAAGCACCCAGTGGGCTCTGTTTTGTAATGTTAAGAAGAACCCCTAGATATTGAACCCAGCCCTCACTGCTGCCAATACCACCTGGCAGAAGGGTTATAGTACTATTGTCCTTTTTGCCCTCAAATTTTCTATGGGGCATGCAAGGGAGCAACTGTAACAGTTTAAAGAGAGTTATGTGCTGTTGTTATCAAGCACTGATTCACCATAGTTACAGTGCGTAAGACCGCACTGTAATTTCAGAGACAGTGTGGGCCATTACTGAATCAGATATTTTTCCAACTATCTCTAGCCCCAGTCCAGGAAAGTGTAGTTTCCAAGCACTTCAGTGATACCAGATGAGTTGGTGGGGGCTTTAGGCCACATTTCTGGTAGGAGCATTCTCTGCAGTAGCCCTCCAATTCTCATTTGGGTGTGCCTTCTATTGGGACAATAAGCAGTGTTTATTTCTGAGTTAGAGAATGAAAAAAAAAACCATTCTGAAAATTTTTGAATTTTTTTCATCCTTGGTCCAAATTTCATTTTCCCCATGCTTTCGCAGCAAGCTCTAGTTAATTGCCGTAATGCCATGGGTTCTCAATCTGGGACTTTCATTCCTCAGAGAGGCTGCAAACAGGGAGGATGATCATGACCCCCTGAAACATTTTTTATGGCTAGACGGGAGAGAAGCTCCTGGAACTTGTCAGAATATGGGATCACAATATGGAGAAGTTTGTCCTAATGGCATTAGAACTACTCTTAATACAAATGCAGCAGCAGCCCAATGCTGACCACCAGTAAGCACAGGCTAGAGAAAATGTGCATTTATTTCTATATACTAAGATGAAAGGCACCTCATAAATAGAATCATAGAGTTCAAAGCCAGAGGGGTCTGCCAGATCATCTGTTTATCACAGACCACTAACCGCCACCTATTTACTCCTGCACTGAGTCCTATAACTGGGAGTAGACTGTAGTATTGCAGCCTTCAGAAGAGTAAACAGTTGTGTGCCACAGACAGAGACCAGGAGGTACCAAGGTCCTGGTGCAGTGCCTGAGGCCCCTGCAATGGCAGTGAAATGATTTAGTGATTTATCCAAGTACCTGAGATAGATTCATAACATTATTCTGGGAGCTGGGCAAGGATGATTGGTGTAAGAGGTGTGTGGATCAGAGAATACAGATTTTTGCAAACATTTCTTTGATCAAAGTTGAGCATGAAACTCACCTATTGTTTGACAGAGAGGAAGGCTGAGGAGCCTGAGAAAAAGAGAATGACCAGTGCCCCTGGAAGCATTGTAAATCAATCCACTTTCCAGTGCCCAAATAACATGGGATTTGAGAGAGCTCACATCAGTTGTACAACTTCTTGTGAGGTGATACTAATGTTAGAGGCTGAGTCTGTAGGTGAATATTTTTTCTTATAGAAGTTTGGATTAAATTCAAATGTCCTCCTGGTGGTAGCAACAATTGGACAGGCAAATAAGAAAGCCACTGAATCTGAATTTGGAAAGATTAATGTATTGCTTCCCATTGTACAATAACATACTACTGGAACTGGTCAGAAACTGGGGGAAATGCTTTGTGAAAATATAGTAGAAAATGTTTTTAATTGGAAAAAAAATTGATGGATCTTTCCAACCTGATCTACCTATTAGTCATGTTTTGTGTAAGATGCATATGTATATGCACATATGTGTATGCAGTTGCAACGTTAATTTGTTTGCGTTATTTGTAAGGGGGAAAAAATTAAGTAACTTTGAAAATCAAATCAAAGCTTTTATTTAAATGTCTTCTGAAAATAAGATCAAGGGTAACAATGACCATATCCAAATGCCAGTTTCATGAATTTGGGAATAATCTAAATTGACTGGAATCCTCAGATGCCTGCTTGACTTCTTTGTGATTGCACTATTGACACTCACTGGAATTTGCCAGTTTTAGTCAGTCCTTGAAACAGACGGTAATGAAGAGGATCTAGATAGATATAATGCCAGAAGGTTATAAAACCTTGAAGCCTGAAGGCTGTTCAACATTTTTTTTTTTGTTATGCAGCCTAATTGGGCTATGGTATTAAGACAGTATGTTTTTAAGTTTTCATATGAAAGTATGAGCTTTGGTATGACAGAATATCAAAGTGAAAATTAATGTCCGCCACTTGTATATTGCCTAGACGTTACTTTAGAGAGAAAACAACAGGAGCGAGACGAAGCCATACATATGTTAAATTCACATCAGTAATAAAGATTAAGTAGAAGTTAATAGCATCCCAGTCATGCTTGTGGAGGTAATCTCCTTTCTGAAAATTCAAAATTAGATTTGGAGGATCGAAGCAAACAGGGGGTGAGACTTTGGCGTAATATTTTAATCAAATTGTCATGAATGAGTGGATACAATTAAGAATTCTGTCAGTCACAGTGCTGAGCCCCTTTTGTTAGTCAGCTGTTGTGAGGGATGCACTAGGGCATCGTGGGTAGAGATTAAACTTGACCTTTCCCAGGATCTTCATTTTTGACCCTCTGGCTAGGCTTTGCTTGTCAGATGGCCATTTCTTTTTAAAAGAGGGAGAAGCAGAGGTTGGAGGGACAGACAAAGACGCGCTCTCTCTCTCTCTCTCTCTCTCCCCCCTTCCCCCAAACAGCGGACAATGCTCAGAATCAACTCCCTGTCAGCTGTAAAGTGTCCATCTAAACCAGTTTCCTTTAGTACTTTTCTGGTGTGTATTGTATGTGGTTTTGGACAACATTTTCAGAGTATGAATCTGTGCCTAGGGTGACACAACTGAAGGAATAGGAAATAGTTTCCTGTTTAGTACGTTATGCTCTAACAACACTCCAGGAGGTTGTTTTTTGTTTTTAAGACTATCTGATAATGAGTGCTTATTTGTACAAATTCTAATTGTATTTCTAATTGCTTTAGAATGGTTTTGGAATTTTTCACATTATTAAGAAATTGTGTTTGACATACAGAGCTCTAGAGAATATGACAATGTAACACTGTGTGGGCTTCCCCCTCCCAAGTTAACCCTGATAATTTATATTTAATGTCTATTTATCTAAAAATGTCTCCGTATATGTGCTTTGGGGCATTGATCCACATTGGAGGTGTATTTTATTTAGAGCATGGTTGTGAATTCAGGATTTGCAGGCACCAGACTATATAGGTCTTTGTGTTTGTTTCTCATGGCCTTTGGGGGTTTTATTATTTATTTGTATTAGGATAGTACCTAGAACCTCCAACCAAGATCCGGACCCCACTGTATTAGGCATTCTACATAAATACAGTAAGAGACAGAATCTGTCTCTTGGTGCTTTGAGGAGCCATTTATGAGCTCAAGTAACTTAAGATCTTTTTTAAAAATTTCAAAAGTGCCTAAATCTCATTTCCAAAAGCAACTAATGTACGTAGGATCCTAAAGCCTATTGACTTTCAATGAGTTTCAGGGTCCTAAGTGCCTGGGTGGGATATTTTCACACACAAATGGAACTTGGGGCCTAACTTGGACAGATTTGCAATGGGAGCAAAGTACCCACTTGCTGTTTGTGCCTTTGAAAATCAACCCCCAAGTTGCTTATGACAATGGGACTTAGGTTCCTAAGGTCACATAGGGTATGTCTATACAGCAAAGAAAAACACATGGCTGGTCCATGCTGGTTGACTGGGCTCAGGCTGTGGGCCTCTTTTACTGCCTTGTAAACTTTCAGGTTTGGGCTGGAACCCTCCCACCTCGCAGGGTCCTAGAGCGCCAGGCTCCAGTCCAAGCCCGGAAATCTACACAGCAGTGAAACAACCCCACGAGTCCGGGTCAGCTGGCAGGGCCAGCCAGGGGTTTTTCTTTGCTGAGTGGACATAGCCTTAGGTGCTTGTGAAAAAGTGACTCCTGGTCTTTTCAATGTGATATTTCCTCTGTCCAAGCACTGAAGTACTTTGTGTCCTCTCTATCCAGGAATTGAAAAATTGTTATTTCAACCCCATAAATGGCTCTCTGAAGCATTAAAATACATAAACACAGCTACAAGATGCAAATACTAGAAACCGGGCACACCACTCATTTATAAGTGAGGATAAATCAGTTGCATGAAATAAACCAAGAGTAACCTGATGCCTGAAGCTTGTTCAGCATTAGAGGTTTCCACATCCATACATGTAGGTGGCTCTTTTTTTAAATAACACTGAATTTATTATTTTAAGCTGATCCCAGATGATTCTTTTATCTTCCCCTTCTTTTTAGCTTCTCTGCCTTTTCATACAGCTTGTTTGGTAAATAGAAAGAAGTGCTTTAGACGTGGGGTGACAGTATGTAATCTACATCCCCACTGTTTGTTTTACCTTTTGTTACAGAAAGAATAAAGTCTGAGCAACTTGTGCTAGTACATCAGTTTCTTTGCACTCCTCTGTACTGTAGGACCTAATTATATTTTAACACTGCATTTACTCCATTTGCCTGGAGAATTATTTCAAATAAACTGACAGACCTATTGTGCTGTGACATCATAGCAACTCATTTTTTTTTTTTTTTAGCGGAGAAAACAAGCCCTTCTGTTAATTCAGCAATAGCACAAGAAATTACATTAACAACATTTAACCAAAGTGTTGAAAACATACTGAAATAAACACTATTGCACTTCAGGGGTTGAAAGGAATATGCATCAAAATGCTTGGCATTTAATTTTTTTTTCTTCGGGAATTTAGCCAGTGAAATATAGCTGCCAGTGTCTCAGGCCTGCGTGTGTTCTTCTGCAATATGCTCTCGATCAATCAGATTTGCATAACTAAACTGTCGGCAAGCCCGCTCTGCTGCCCAGGTGCAGGGACATTTGCATATAGAACAGTGAGGAGGTCCCAAGAGTCACTTCAGACTCCAGTGACTGCTGAGCCCGCAGTCCACATAGCACTGGAAATGAAATTGGAATGACAAAAAAATGGTCGTGCTAGTCTGGAAGGGTGAAATATGCACTTGTGTTTCAAAGGTTATGTAGAGATCACAAGACAGCATTCAGACATGAAAATACACACAAGCCCACAGAAAAGCAAATGCCATTGTGTATATTTCTCCCCCCCCCCCCATGATACTTTTTTTTTTAACCTGTAGAGTTGTGTATCATCAGCGTTTCACTGATTCTCCAAACCTCTAGTGCGGAGGATTAGCCAATGTGTGTGTTTTAACTGTATATTTTTCTCACTGCTATGTCCCTTAGGTATAACATTAAAATTAATAAGGGATCTTTATACTTGAGTTTACTCCTCTATAGAAAATGTATATTCGCTGCTCCTACATATATGAACATATGTGTATCTGCTGCTCCCGTGACTTTGTAGTGTACAACACATACAATTAGAAGGAATAGATGTTCAGGTAATTACCCCAGTGTATTGGTACAATTGGCAAGAAACTCATGAAAGAAATCAGTAACAATACTAGGGACTTTGTGATCTTCCTCTGAGGATCTCCATGAGCTTATCCCCATTTTACAGGTGAGGAAACTGAAACATAGAGAGGTGAAGTGATTTCCCTATAGTAAAGCAGTGCTTCAGTGGCAATCTGCAATAAAAGCCAGGGAACCTGACATGTAGTTCTCTGCTCTAACCATTAGGAGAGGTTGCCTATTCCCTCACCCCATTTTTTCTAAAATTAAAAAATAATCCTGCTCATCTCAGCACCATTTATTTAGAATCTATTGTCAACTGTAATTTTCCAGAGGGACTCCTAGAAGGACAAACGCTCCCCAGTGCATCTGTACTCCCCCATAATACCGTGCACTCAATTTCCATAGAGGAAGGAATATAGCAGATTTGGCCCCTGGTCAAATTGGTGGGGGAGGGGGAAAGAAATGGTGTCCCTATTGGTTTGAATGTCACTTGTTGTCAAGTTGGCATCCTGAACAGTTTCCATGACAACAGCTTTTTTGTGCTGCGGGACGAGGTCATGCACCTGTGCTCCTGATGAAAAGGACAACAAGAGAACGTACATTATTTAAAGCTTTTATCTTTCAGTACGTGTTTGAGTATAACCTTGAAATTGGGTGAATAAAGGACAAAGTACATTGCTATGCATAGGACCAAGGCAGCTAAATCAGTTAGGAAGAGCTCTGAGTAGGCTGGAGTATTTTACTCCATGACCACTTTTCTAACCTGTCATGGATGGGTTATGCTATTTGACTCCTTTCCATCCTTAATACCAGCAAAAGTTCTTTTCAAGTGAATGGAGTCACTCATTCCAGTGGGAATCTGAAAGGAAGGGAAGAATAGGTAGTTTACTCATCAATCAGCTTTCTAAGCTGTCTGCCGTTATCTTCTCTGATAGCGTCCCAGTCACTGTGCTGCCCCGTGTGGGATGTGGGCATTATTATTATTAACTGTTTGTATTGTGAGAGTGCCAATGATAGCCCATGATGCCATTGTGCTAGGTGCTTTACAAAACAGAAACAAGACAGCTCCTGCCTCCAGGAGCTAATCAGCTAAATAATTGGGCATCTATCTGGATAATGAGAACATCCACAGCAACTTTAAACAAGGACATAATTTGTTTTTGTTTGGGGGTTATTTTTAGAAGAGATCAATACTCATGCTTCAGGGCACAAGCCAAACAGCTGTTGATAGGGTCGAGGAAGAAACTTCCACTATGGCTACGGTTGTCCACTATGGGATTTCTTTCACCTTCCTCTGGAATATCTGGTATTGGCCACTATCAGAGACAAGATAGTGGACTAGATGGACCACTGATCTGATTGGGTAGTGCAATCCCTATCTTTCTAAAATGACCTAAATATAATAGGTACATGGGTGAACTTAGAGAAGAATTTGTCATGGATTGGACTACAGGATTGGAGCTAATATCACATCTTCCCAATCCCAGTTTTACCTTTTTCATATAGTATATACCACTGCTTGTGGTTTGAGACTTACAGATCCAACCTTTGTATCTTTTATCCCTCTCATATGAATTCCCTGGCTTGCCCACAGTAATTACATGGCTTCTCTGTTCTCCTCTATCTGTGAAAGTAGCATCTGTTTGTCTTCTCCTAAATGTACAAGGTATGAATGAGAAGAAATGAATATTGAGTTGCTAGGTAAAGAACCACTTGTGTATTGTAAGTGAAGTGAAGAAGGACTTCTTTGATTATATGTGTGTCCTTATATGCTTTATGTTCTATATCCCAATGCAAAAGCCACACCATCAAGAAAGGAGACATTTTGAGAACAACTGAACATACAGAGCCAAATTCATCTCTGGGTATAATTCCACAGGCATCTGGTGGGAATTTGGCCTAGAATTTTCAGAGATCGTACCCCAAAATGATACATAGTAGGTGTTTCCGTAACCTCAATGCACTGAGACACACCATAAAGTTCATTGACTTTTAAAATTGCTGTTGGACCTGTGGATCAAGGGGACTGTAGAAAGGGAGCGATGAAAGTTACATCAACTTAAAGCGGTGTCTACACCGCGCTATGTTGGTGGGAGACAACTCTCCTGCTGACATAGCTTCTGCCTCTCCTTGAGGTGGAGTAATTATGTCGACGGGAGAGCGCTTTCCCATCGACCTGATGCGACTTCACCAGACACACTAAATCGGTGCCGCTGCATTGACGGCAGTGGTGCGGATTTAGCATGGTAGTGAAGAAAAGCCCTGAGCTAGTAGAGCAGTAAAAGCCATGCAGGATCATTGCTGGAGAGAGATCACTGTTGTGGCGTACCTGCTATTTTCAGTTTAATTAGTACTCAGAACTTCATTTGTCACCTTAATCATTGCAGACAGACACCACAGAGATGGAAACCTGAAAAAAAAAGCTGTTTGTTGCTTTGGGCATGTTTTATTTGTTCCTCAGCTCAGTTCATGTCAGTGCATCACTTTTGTTGAAATTTAGGCTAAAAGTCAGAAGGATGTGTGTGGAGAGGGGGTGGGAATCTGTTGTCCAGTGGCTAGAAGAATATAGGACTGGGAGGCAAGGAATCTAGGGTTTGTTCCTTTCTTCTACTGATTTGTGACCTGGGCAAGCCCCTTACCATCTCTGCATCTCAGCTTTCCCCATCTGTAACATAGAGCTGATAATACTTGTTTGAACTGAACATACAGTTGTTTTTCCCATTCACCCACTGCGATTACTGCCAGACTGAATAACTGTTTGAACAAAATGAAAATGAAAATAGTTGAAGAAATTTGGAGCCCACCAGCAAATACCTTTCTCATGGTATAACATAAACTGCTGGGATTTCACAAGAAGTTTGCTTATTTTTTTGTTCAGGCATCGGGTAGGACTTTTTGGTGAATAAGACCCTAACTCAGCAAAGCACTTAAACTCATGCTTATCTTTAAGCACGTGAGTAATCCCATCCCTATTTACCAAAGCATTTAAGTCAGTCCCACTGACTTTAATAGTTTTATTGACTTCAACACACACAGGGAATTCCTGGGGAGAGGGGGCAGTTTCCATCTCCTTTATTCCAAGAATCTGGTTCTCTATTTTTCAGAGGTTCTAGTGTGGGTGTGGTTTCTGCAGCAGGCAGGCCTCAGGAAAAGCAAAAGGCTGTTGCTGCAGTGACATTGGCCAGCTTGTTGTGGTGGTAGTGTTAGGTTTGCAGATACCCGTAGGGGAGCCAGATGCATGTTTTTTGTGCTTTGTAGAATTGTATTATTTTGTGGTCTGCATTTGTTTCCAAATCCTACTGACTTCGGGTGCTGCAGGGGCACTTGCAGACAAGGCCACAGTTTGTAACTTCTGTGCCAATAATGACTCATGTTTTAATCAATGTTTAGTCTTCACTGCCACTGCAGGAAGTGCCTTTAGCCATATTGTGTGAATAAGAGGAAGAGCATGGACACCTTGTTCTGGCTTCCCTCTCAGGTGTTATGTCTCATCCTTATAATTGATTCCTATTTTTGAATGCTGCTACGAGGGTAGTTGGCCTTTTCCCATCCCTTCTGCAATTCACAGTGAATGAGAAGCTAGACGTCCATTGCTCATCAGCCTCTGTTCTTTGTCCCCCCCCCCCCCAGGTGGCTCTTTTTTCAGTTCTATGTTTTATAGTCACATTGCATGATAACCCTGTTAGGTTGTTTCTATTGTGCAGCAATGGATAAAACACATGGGCAGTGTCTCCTATCTGAACTGGGGTCTTGGGCATGCTGTTTTCCGTCTGCAATTTTCACAAAATGTGATGGGCTGTAAATAAATATCTGCACTACAGGCCAGCATGCTTTCCACATTTTCATGTTGGCATAAAAGCCATGGATAGTTACATTATTGAAGCATGGGGAACACGGTACACAAGGAAATGTGCAGCCCTTATTAGTATTTTCACCAATGTCAGAGACACTATGGGAAGAGATCAACAGAATTAGGGGCACAGGCCACTAAAGAGCTGATCCTGCATTTCTTATGCATCCCAAACTTTTGGGTGATCAAAGGACGGAGAATCTGCCCTCCTTACGTCATCTTTTCATGCAGCCATTCCAACACAATCATGCAAAGCTGTGTGTGCACTTTTTCTTGCTGGCCAACATGGACAGGCAAAAAATCTGGCCATCGCTCATTGAAGTGGGTTGGAAAGAAAAATATAGCGGTGAGTGGCTGTACACCTGTGGCCAGCCCAGTCCAACTATTAGTGGTGGGAAGTCTCTCTGGCTTGCAGTGTTCTTCGAACCTGGAATACTGGTTAGTTTTTTTTTTAAAGTGTAGTATTATTTGTACCACAATAGAGGCCCCAACTGAGTCAGAGTCCCAGCCTGATAGAGCTTACAGTATGAATAGACAAGACATGAGAGAGGCAAGAGAGGTGAAGTGACTTGGTCAAGGTCACAAACAGAGCTGTATGAATAACAATTTTTTTTGGTACATTGGCAATTCCAAAAAAATCAGGAAAAAATAGTTTCAGGCAATTTGAACACACTTCCCCACTCTGGGGCAGAGAACCCATCCAGTCGCAGGGCTCTCAGATCTTCCAGATTCCCTGCCGTGCAGCTAGAGGCCTGAGATCACCAGGTCAAGCTGGTGCTCCAGGGGCCTCTAGGGCTGCCAGGCTCTTGAGTTTGCTGAGTTTCTGGGCAGCTCAGGGAACTTCATCAATTTCATTTCAAAAAGTTCAAAAGAAAAGTCATTTTGAGTTTGTTTTTTAATCAAAATATCGGAATTCCTGCCGGAAATCTCAACGTGTTGAGTTTTTGTTTCTATGTGGAATGATTATACGTTTTTACTGCTGAACTATCCACGGAATGGGAATTCTGGGTTCTGACCAGCCCTATTATTCTCCCCATTTAAATATTGGGAAACTGAAGCACAAAGCGAGGAAGTGACTTGCTCAGAGCAAATCCGTGCCAGAGCCAGGAATAGAACACAGATTGCCTGTCGCCCCATCGTGTACTTTCACCAGTAGGCCAGATTTATTCTTTCTTATCCTTACTTTCCTATCATTGTCCGTCACTATTTTGTGTGTTTGTTCTCTTGAAAACTGATGTAAATTCAGCATTTGGACAGTCAACTGTCAACCTGATTAGCACCAATTATTAAATATAATTTTCAAAAGGACTTGATCTTAGAAGAAATGCAACAGCACAAGGGGGGGGGGGATTTGGCCCAGGCCATTGGCTACTAATCCCAGTTGTTAGCTTGATATTATGGCTCTGGGAAAAGGGGTCCATTTATTTGGTGCGTTCCAGTAATCTAATTGGAAGAATGGAATTACCACTTAAAGGATGTGCAGGAACGATGGGGAGAGAATATCTTTAAGTCATGAAGCTAAAATGAACTGTGAAGTTATATGCTGGAAAGTGCTGCCGTAGCTGCTGCAGAGAGAGGTTTTATTTGAAATTACAAGATGAAAATTACCGATCAATGTGGCCGGAATAGAATGATTGATATTTCAATTGCACTACTAGAAAATGTAACATAGCCTAAAGATACACTATTTACCTTCTTTTCAATTCCAAGTTTTTGCACATTATAACAATGTATATAAGTGTATAAATGGGCATTTTTAGAGAGTGGGTTGCAGTGTATATCCAACTTCAGGCAAGGCAGAGCACCTGTGGCATTTACTTGTAGCAAAATTGTGACAGAATGGTCTCCCATCACATAAGTCTCCTTATATTTGCAAAGGCTTCAGAGCCTGAAGACCCAGTTATGCAAGGGGCTGAACATCACCTGCTGACTTCTACATCCCTCCATAATCCCTTTTCCCTATGCAACCACAGCAGGAAGCAGAAAGGGATGAGCTGGCTGTTCATGAGTACAGACCCCATTTACAGAGATTCCTCTTTCTCCAAGTAGCTCTTGGACAGTAGGTCCTCAGCCCTTCCAGATTGCTTCACCATTATTTCCCTGGATAGGCTAGTATTCTCTGCAACCCCAATATGAGACTTTCTGGAACTTATGTGCTCTTGAAGTTACGTGGGCCATGAGTCTATGTTCTACCCTCCCCTCTACTAGGTTGGGCCCTCACTGACAAGGATGAAGTACAAAGAGAGGGCCTTTAAGAATTACCTCAGATGGTTTCCATTGCATTTAAACAAAATCCATGGAAACATTTTTTTTTTGGTCTTGCAAAAAGCTTATCTGTACAATATCTAAGTTTCTGGCCAAATTTTACCTGGTGCTGTCTCTTCAATGAAAAGAAGAGCCTCCTGGGAGGCTATGCAAATATCTTATTTAGAAGCTGCATGTCTGGGTGCTTTTTTAGGAGCTGCCTGCATGGGTGTGGCTTTTTTTTCCTGCCAATTTTTAATCAGTTAATGATAGTTGTGGACATGAGTGGAAGCCACCAAATTTGGATCCCAGAATTATGAACATTCCAGTGTTTGGGAATGCTTGAATCCATGGTTTTTAGCTGGGCTGGTCTCTAATAAAAAGAGAGGGTCAAATTCTGCATTCAATTATTACTGTGCAAATGAAGAATAATTCAATTTTCTGCTATAGAGTAGCTCCAGATTTACACCAAGCACAGAATTTGGCCCAGAGTCTTTATTTTTTAAGAGTGTACCTGTGCGTATTATTCATTCCTCACCAGAATCCATAATTTTCAGTGACATCATGAATGGTTGCTGTGGAAATGATTACAGAGTCACAAACATGATTATGACCTCAGGTGAAGAATATGCAGAAGAATTCTTAGGCAACAGCAATTCTATTTTCATACAAATGTCTCTAGTAACATGAATGAGAGGAAGAGAAATACAGAAAATAGAATAAATAACTAGAATTGCCTCTAAATGAAATGTTTTACCAAGTTTTCCATGAAGCGTCAGCGGCTCTTTAAACATGCTGGAGATGGCCCATCACAAAGCCAGATGTTACCATTTATCAAGTAAAGTAAAGAGCCCCTCCTGCTTCCACAAATATGAACTGAATATGAAATCAAATGGGAAACTGCTGCACTAACACCGGAGAAGATATAATGTAACTTTTAAGCTATCGACATACTTGAGAGTAAAAGAAGCATCTGACAGAAACGAATGACTGTCGGCAGCATTACTTGATTCATTTCTCAAAGGCAAAATTACAGCCATATGTATAGACTTAAATCACTTGATGGATGTCCTACAGGTTATGATTTTCTTCTCCTCTTTCTCTGTCACCTTCTCCTCCCTTTCCATATGTAGGTCAAGTACTTCTTAGGCAAAGGGCCCCTTGTGAAAAGAGCCTCTGTGCAAGTCTCATAAAGAACAAAAAGACTAGCAAAAAAGGGACAAAAGACCTGACAAAGCAACAGTGGCACCCGCTAGAGTGACGTGGGAAAAACAAACAAACCAACCCAAACACAAAAACTCTTGAGGCTCTCTGTTACACGGGTAGAAATTTTTTGTTTGGAAAACATTTTTTGATGAAAAATTGCCTCCTTACTCATTGAAAATTTATCCCGAAAATGTTTTCCTTTCACCACCCCTCCAACTTTCCATTTCCTTGGCAAAATAATTGAGAGGGTAGTGATAGACAAGCTTCCACAACCGGTACCATCTGCCAGCACCCGGATGCCTATAATTAAGCTTCAGACCAGGGTATAGTATGGTAATAGCCCTAGTAGTACTAAAAGATGACCTCTTCTTGGGAGTTTAATAGAGGCCATGTCTCAGTACCCATAATATGGGACCAAGAGAATGATGATAGGTAATTGTTACTTTTCCCTGAAAATCCTCCTTTATTGGGTCCATTTTGCCTCCCTTTCTCTTCCACATCTTCCTGAGACCACCTGGCGATGTAGTAAAATGTCATTTCTCTAGTGCCAAAATACACTCCTTTGTGCATTTCACAGAGGAGGCTGGGTCATCATAAGGATGTCACAGTGCCTACAAGATTAGTACCTAGATGAAGGAATAGTTGGCTCAAATTCAGCTAGGCAAGTGGTAAATGCTCTGAAGAGCTAACTAACTGCCTTCCTATTCCAACAAACCTTTACCTTTATCAAAATGTTGCAAAGCCTCAAAATCCCAATTAAATCTAGTTGCAGCATCAGTGGCAATAATGTGTTCTTCTGTCTTCAGTGTTCAGTTTGCTAAGAAATTTGTTCCTTCCTCTCAGATGAAAAGTTGGCTACAGTGATTATTTCCACACTGGATTACTGTACCTCACTGGATCTAGGGCTGAATATAGAATCAATTCAAAAGCTCCAGCTTGTGCAATAGGCAGCCATCTGCCCCAGAACTTGATGGTTCAGCAAGGTGGGCCCCTGTGCTCTGGTTCCTGCACAAGCTACCGATCTGCCTCTGTTGCCAGTTTAAACCCTGGGTCTTGATCTTTAAAGTAACTCATGAATCAAGTCTCAACTCCATCCAGGACCCACCGAGACTGCTAGGTTTCCTCTGGGAAAAGCAGCTCACAAAACCTATGATGAATTACATGAGAGTCTGGAGGCAAAGTGCCTTCTGTTGATGGCATATGGCTAAGGAACTAGACCAGATGAGATTAATCTAAGTGTGTGACCACAGTTAGGACATGCTATCAAAACTTCCTCTTTGATAAAGTTCTCCCCACTGAAATTAAATTAATAAAATACCCCAAGCAGAATCTTCCATAAACAGGGAGAAAAGTAGAAGTTTCTGTGTAGTCCACTAGCGACCTTGGAATGCCAATCTAATTTACCTGTGTAATGCTTAAATACTATGGTGATGATGGGTGGCATAGGAAACCTTAAAACAGTTAAGCAGAACAATATGTTCTCAGAATGAGCTTAGACAATGTTCCATGGTGTGTGCCTTCCTCATCCTTTACTATGCAGAAGATAAAGATAGCAATTAGGAAGAGTGACCAAGCACTACCGAAGTGGTATGAAGAACAAGTACTGTGGTGCATAAGTCTGGCCACTGCTGTGCATATATAAAAACTACCCAAGTACCAAAAAGGAATGTATTAAGCCACTGAAGTTAAATTTGGATGGTTGGGTGGGTGCAAATCCCATTCTATTGAATTCTATCCCTCCACTCCTGGTTCCACTGATGAATGCATATTTATAAATGTTTCTAAAAGCACATAATAATCAGCCAGAAAAATGCAAGAAAAACAAAATCAAAGTGATACTAATGCAACATGCAGCTTGGAATTCTAATATTAAAATGAACCCAGTGTCTGTGTCCAAATAACTACATGTTGTGGACCAGGTTGTCAATGGCCAGCATGCTGGTGTCCAAATGGAGACGGGCTAGGGTGACCAGACAGCAAATGTGAAAAATCGGGATGGGGAAGGGGGGGGGTAATAGGAGCCTATATAAGAAAAAGACCCAAAAATCAGGACTGTCCCTATAAAGTCGGGACATCTGGTCACCCTAAGAAGGGCACAAGAGGCCTTCCACCAATGTACCTCAAATACAACAGGCTTCTATAGCAACCTGCATGGAACTTGGAGGGAGGGGCACAGACTGCAGGAAGGTAGAGTTCAGAGGAGGCCCCAGGAAGCCAGTCTGTGTGCACATGGTTGAAATGCTAGCAGCAGTTGCAGCATCTCTGTACACAGTTATCTTAATAAACAGACAGTTTAGTTTTAGAAAATGGGAGTGTTTTCATATTATTATCCAGCATGTGGTACATGTGACCCCAAGTACAACCAGTCATTGTGCTCACCTTAGCGCAGGGATTGTTCCTTTCTAGTGCTTCCACACTTGCTACCTACCCCAGAAGAGGTAGGCAGAGAAGAGACGTGGCTCTAGTTCTGCTCTTGGCCTTGCCACATTAGCTAGCAGAACTGGCTGGAAGAACAGAGGGGAGAATATTACCCCTCCGAAGCAGCAGGCACACTCCCACTGAGCAGTGAGAAGTTTCAAGAGGTACGGTGCACAATTTCTCCCTCCCAGAGCTTCCCCTCAGTATGGTGTCTATTGTACATAACTGAGCCCAGTTTGTTCCAGGAGGGTTGTGGGGGGAGGGGAGTCTCTAAGTTATGGTTGCTGTGGGAACTATAACTTTGAATTTCTTGACATCAGTCCAATGACAACCTCAGCATTAACGTTGCATTAACATAGTATTTTTGCATTTAATTAAAAAAGATGATGGTCTGGAATCTGTTAAGGAATTTAAAGCCAACATTTCAACTCTTTGCTGGGAGCAGAGATGTCAGAGCCTCTGCTCTTGAAAAGCTCATGTGTTCTTACTAAACATTCTGCTAATGTAAAGTATCCAACAGAGACTAAAAGAGAAAGCAAAATGTGCATGAGGCCATTGTCTGTCTCTCTATCTGCTTCTGACTACCCTCGCCCATTCCTCTGTCTGAATGGAGCCACTATGGCTGGGCTTGAAGCAACTTGAAAACTGTATAATCATTGCCAACTCCTCCATAAATCACCCCAGTGTTTGGCCACTGACTCATTTGTGTGCAACTGCTGAGATTTTAGTAACTTCCATCCCCAACCTACGACGTCCTCCTCCAGGCTCTACAGAGCTGCTTGCAGGAGTTCATTGTATGGGTCAAGATACAGACACAAAGTAGTTGTAAATGCCTACCTTCCTTCCTCCACCTGTCCTGATTTGGGGCTCTAAAAATGATGTATTTGGGTTTCCCAGGACTATTCCAGTACTACTGCTAATTTGACTTTTCATTTTCAAAGTTGCAGCAGAAAGACCACTGACAGGTGTTTCACCTCCGAAGGTTTTGAGACACTGGGCTTTCAGAGCTCCCTTTTGTAATTTAGTGTTATTTCAAAATAAGTTCAGCTATCAGACAAATAGACATATGGACTATGCTAAAGTTAGGTACTGTAGATAGGAGAAAGATGTTCATATGGCACCCATGTTATTTAGCCTTCTCTCATAACAGAATACCATACTGTTAAAATTTTCTATTTTTATGTAATTCTTCCACTTATATTGAGATATAAAATTATTAGTCTAAGGTTGGCTCGCATCATCAGAGCTTTGGAATGTTGGCAGCTTCCCTACAGTCTGTTGCAGGCAGTAACTGCCAGGGAAGTTGCCTGAACACAAGCAAAAAATAGGTCTTCCTGCTGAGCCACCAACACAGCAATGTAAGGAAGAATTTAATACCTTGGTCTTAAGAAAGTTTACATGTTCTTCTCACAGTCGTGCCTTTGGTAGGGTGATGGATAATATAAAATTCCATAATTTCTGCAAGCCTCAAAGAGTTGCGAAAGGCAGCTTGGCAGTTGGTGGCTTTCTGTAAAAGATTTTTGCATATAAATTACAAATGCATAAGACATTTTAGCTCCAACTTTACATGTGTTTTGGAGGCTGGATGCAATCTTGTCCCTGCCTGTCTGTCTGCTTTTGCCATTGCTGCATCAATGTTAATCCTGCTAGTTTTTCCTCTGGTTGATGAAAGGCTGGCTTTTTCTTATTTTTAGATGAAACAGTGAGAGGGGAAATGATTGGTGCCTTTTTTCCTACAAATAAATAAATAAATCATTCCTAGTTTTTTTTTTTTTTAATGAGTGATTGTATTCAATTCATGCATACTTTATTTTTGCCTTCTGGAGTAAACTGTCCAGTATTACTGCTGGACTCAGGAGGTGGCTAGCGATTCTTTGTGATGAGACAGTATTTCTTTACTGGATTTCTCTCCCCCTCTGCCTCTTTAAAGGGAAAGTGCCATACTATAAAAGTATTATTGTCTTCCCTTTTTGATTATATTGTATCAGAGAAATTTAGGCTTTGCTTTAACAAAGTGTTTGAATATCATATTTAAGAAATGCTTTGAACCTGAGCACAGAGCTGGGCGGATGGTTTATAATGAATATGACCAAGAGGCTGCTAGACAGCTCTCTAACACTACATTCTACAGGCCATTATCCTCTGATCCCACTGAGGATTACCTAAAATAAACTACATCATCTGCTAAAAAAACTCCCTGACAAAGCATAGGAACAAATCTGTACAGACACATGCCTAGAACCCCGACCAGGGGTATTCTATTTGCTGCCCAAGATCCATAAACCTGAAAATCCTGGATGCCCCATCATCTCAGGCATTGGCACCCTAACATCAGGATTGTCTGGCTATGTGGACTCTCTCCTCAGGCCATATGCTACCAGCACTCCCAGCTATCTTCGAGACACCACTGACTTCCTGAGGAAACTACAATCCATCGGTGATCTTCCAGAAAACACCATCCTGGCCACTATGGATGTAGAAGCCCTCTACACCAATATTCCCCACAAAGATGGACTACAAGCTATCAGGAACAGTATCCCCGATAATGTCACAGCTAACCTGGTGGCTGAACTTTGTGACTTTGTCTTCACCCACAACTATTTCACATTTGGGGACAATATATACCTTCAAGTCAGCGGCACTGCTATGGGTACCTGCATGCCTCCACAGTATGCCAACATTTTTATGGCTGACTTAGAACAACGCTTCCTTAGCTCTCATCCCCTAATGCTCCTACTCTACTTGCCCTACATTGATGACATCTTCATCATCTGGACCTATGGAAAAGAAGCCCTTGAGGAATTCCACTATGATTTCAATAATTTCCATCCCACCATTAACCTCAGCCTAGATCAATCCACACAAGTGGTCCATTTCCTGGACACTCCTGTGCTAATAAGCGATGGTCACATAAACACCACCCTATACCGGAAACCTACTGGCCGCTATACTTACCTACATGCCTCCAGCTTCCATCCAGGACACACCACACAATCCATTGTCTACAGCCAAGCTCTAAGATACAACCGCATTTGCTCCAATCCCTGAGACAGAGACAAGCACCTACAAGATCTCTATCAAGCATTCTTACAACTACAATACCCACCTGCTGAAGTGAAAAAACAGATTGACAGAGCCAAACGAGTACCCAGAAGTCACCTCCTACAAGACAGGCCCAACAAAGAAAATAACAGAACACCACTAGCTGTCACCTTCAGCCCCCAACTAAAACCTCTCCAGTGCATCATCAAAGATCTACAATCTATCCTGAAAGATGATCCCTCACTCTCACAGATCTTGGGAGACAGACCTGTCCTCGCTTACAGACAACCCCCCAACCTGAAGCAAATACTCACCAGCAACCACACATCACTGAACAAAAACACTAACCCAGGAACCTATCCTTGCAACAAAGCCCGATGCCAACTCTGTCCATATATCTATTCAAGTGACATCATCATAGGACCTAATCACATCAGCCATACCATCAGGGGCTCGTTCACCTGCACATCTACCAATGTGATATATACCATCATGTGCCAGCAATGCCCCTCTGCCCTGTACATTGGCCAAACCGGACAGTCTCTATGCAAAAGAATTCATGGACACAAATCTGACATCAGGAATCATAACACTCAAAAAGCAGTAGGAGAACACTTTAACCTGTCTGGTCATTAAATGACAGAGCTGCGGGTGCCAATTTTGCAAGAGAAAAGCTTCAAAAACAGACTCCAGCGAGAAACTGCTGAGCTGGAACTGATATGCAAACTAGATACAATCAACTTAGGCTTGAATAGGGACTGGGAATGGCTGAGCCATAACAAACATTGAATCTATCTCCCCTTGTAAGTATTCTCACACTTCTTATCAAACTGTCTATACTGGGCTATCTTGATTATCACTTCAAAAGTCTTTTTCTCTTACTTAATTGGCCTCTCAGAGTTGGTAAGAGAACTCCCACCTGTTCATGCTCTCTGTATGTGTATATATATCTCCTCAATACATGTTCCATTCTATGCATCCGAAGAAGTGGGCTGTCGCCCATGAAAGCTTATGCTAAAATAAATTTGTTAGTCTCTAAGGTGCCACAAGTACTCCTGTTCTTATAATGAAGTAGTTTGACAAATGTAGCCTTTTTTTCTATTTGTCATTTGTCTGTGAACAGACTGAATTTTTTTCCTTTTATTTGTTCTTCAAATGTTTTATGTGAGCACATTGAAGCCTGTGAAGTTTATTGTAAATGGTGGCCACTGTGAAAAATCAGTATTTGGAACTTGCTAACTGAGCTGTGACTGGACACCCAAGTCACATGGTATTTTTCCATTTGTTGATTGGATGACTGAAACTTTTGTAAATAGGAGGGCTTGAACAAATAATGGGGTTTTTGATTCTCATATTGAGAGAAGCAGCAGAAGCAAGGTTAGTAGGGGCCGGGGACTTTAGGACACCCCAAACTTTTTTCCTTCCTGGGTCACCCAAAACTTGTTTAAATATATATTTCAATACTATTATTGTCTAGGGTCAGATTAAAGT
Organism: Chrysemys picta bellii; assembly: GCF_011386835.1. Lineage (NCBI taxonomy): Eukaryota > Metazoa > Chordata > Testudines > Emydidae > Chrysemys > Chrysemys picta. The sequence continues at coordinate 129,289,438 of NC_088794.1, forward strand.
AATAGGGAGTGCAGCTCCTACCCCTCTGCTGAAGTTCCTCTTCTCTCCGGGTTTGGGATAGCATTGCTCTCCCACAGTTCCTCTTTTCTTTGGCTGGTGTAGTAAGAAATCCCTCCTCCTGTTTCAATCTACTTTAACCACAGCAAGTAATCCCCACTGAAGTCATTAGGAATTGTTTATCCCCTCTGGTGGAAGAATCAGGTTGCTCTGAAGGTGCTGTATCTTGACAACAATATATATATGGCAAATTGTAACTTACATATAACCCACATCCAATATCAGAACAGTTTGGGAAATTATTTTATTTTCCCATGAAAATTGTTGACAAAAATTATTTGATTTTTCACTTTTAAATTTTCTTTTCTTTGAATTATTTTCTTATTGAAAATCCCAAAACTGATTTTTTTTCAGTTTTAATCAACTGAAAATGTTGAAGTTTATAGACTTTAGTGTTGTTGTTTTTTAACAACTTCCAATTTTTGTTGGTGAAAATTTTCATTTAATCAAAAAAGCCTATTTTAATTAGAAAGTGATTTCAGGCAGCTTTCTATGATACACACGTGATTTTAAATGGTACCTTGGGATTACAGTGAAGTCCACATCAATTGAAAATCACAGGAGTTCAAGTTACTCACAACTTTTAGCTTGACTATCAAGCACAGAAGAGTTGAATAAGAGAGTGTAGTTGAACATAAGGGTTCCGATGACACATCAAAAGCTATGACATCTCTGCTCAAATAATTTATAAACAGCAGAAGAATTTTGAGAACTGAATTACTACCTTAATCTTCAAAAGAGAGCATGGATTGCTATTAATATAAAGAACAATTGCGGGCTGTTAGCCATTAAGTTATTTGAATTTGAAATCCATCAAAAAGGTGGTGGAGGAGGAATATATCTACACTCTAATGTAGGTAGAGGATTTTGTATGCGAGGTAAAATTACTTTAGAAGGAAGAGAAGTTTAAAATACTGTACATGTCACTGCATAAGAGAAGTGTGGCAGGTTTGTGATGGGGCTACCTTTCTATAGGCTGGCTCGAGACCTCCAATTATTTTCACATAGGGCCCCAAAACAACTATCAGATGTAACAAATTGTAGTATCTACAGATTAGGACCAGTGAACTAGGGTGGGTCTCCACATCCCTCTGCAAATTTTCTGATCCTTCCAGTTCCCCAAATAGCGCTATCTTTTATGATCCTCTCTGTGCGATGATGTGATTCTATTGGAAAGGAAGAGTGCAAGCTTTCCCTTTCCAGTCCTTGGGAGAGCAGGTAGGCATGGAGTGGGGAAGGGACACGTCAATATTTTGTGGAAGGGGGGAGATGTCTATGTGGAGGATCCTATATAGAAACTTTTCCCTCCAAATGTCCCCACCATGATGCTTTGCATAGATTTGCTCCCCTCCATGCTGTGAAGCAGGGGAATGTAGTACCCTTTGCACTAAAAAGACAGGACTTGATTATAATGTTTTGGCAGAGATACCAAATGATGATCTCGCACATAGACTTACAAGTTCTTTTTCTTAGCATGTAAGAGCTGTTCGGTCTTTGAAGAAATGTTTGTAATGTTTGTTTTTTGTTTTTGTTTTTTTGTGGGAGCTTCAGGAGAGTTGACTCTGTCCCTTAATCTCTCTAATTAGAATAAATTCTTTGAGTAGAATTGCTCCTTGGGAACTGGGCATTCATGTTAGCTGCGATTACTAAAAGAGAGTATTGCCTGCACAGTGTTTGTAACCATCTCTGTTCAAGGACTGGTTTATATAGTGTAAAATAAATAAATTACACTAAGAGTATAACCATAGAATCATAGGACTGGAAGGGGTCTTGAGAGGTCATCTAGTCCCATCCCCTGCACTCATGGCAGGACTAAGTATTATCTAGACCAGTGGTTCCCAAACTGGGGGTTCACGAAAGGTTACAAGGGGTTCTCGGGGAAAAAATTCCCTAATGGTGAACAGAGCTGTCCCTAGGGACCCCGGGCAGCACGGGATCAGCAGCCCGGAGCCCCTGGACTCCAAGAGCTAAGCAGATCAAAGCAAGCCTATCTATCACACTGAGGAGATTTAAACTTCAAGACTCCTTATAAGAAATGGAAAGGGAAGTGGATATTTTTTGCAAAAAGAACAGGAGTACTTGTGGCACCTTAGAGACTAACAAATTTATTAGAGCATCAGCTTTGTTAGAACATAAATTTGTTAGTCTCTAAGGTGCCACAAGTACTCCTGTTCTTTTTGCGAATACTTGCTGTTTTTTAAATTAAATAGGAAGCTAGTACTGTTTTTTAAATTATTATGAAGAACAAGTTTAAGCTTTGTTGTAATGTGCGTTGCTTGCCTGGACTGCTCAAGACCTGAATGCTTGTGAAGGAGGAACTCTTTGAGTTGGCTTCTTAAATACCTTCATGCTGTTTCACATCTGATACTCCTTGATGAAACATAGGAGCCTTGTCTTATAACAGGCTTATTCAAAGTGATACAAGCTACGAAAGTGAGATCTTGGAACAGTGTTGCCATTTTCATAATGTAATAAAAATACTGTAATGATAAATAATAATTAATAATAAATAGTGTGTAATAAGCATGTCATAAAAACAAATTTTATATTTCTAAGATCACTGCTTTTTATAATTTATACTCAGGTAAAGGAGAAAATCTCTGGAAATATTCATTTTTAGGAGGGGGTTTGCGAGACTTGTCATTTTAGTGAAAGGGGTTCACAGGTTGTTAAAGTTTGTGAACCACTGATCTAGACCATCCCTGACAGGTGTTTGTCTAACCTGCTCTTAAAAATTTCCCGTGACGGAAATTCCACAACCTCCCTAGGCAATTTATTCCAGTGTTTAACTATTCTAATAGTTAGGAAGTTTTTCCCAATGTCCAACCTAAACCTCTCTTGCTGCAATTTAAGCCCATTGCTTCTTGTCCTATGCTCCGAGGTTAAGAAGAACAATTTTTCTCCCTCCTCCTTGTAACAATTTGTATGTACTTGAAAACTGTTATCATGTCCCCTCTGTCTTCTCCTTTCCAGACTAAACAAACCCAATTTTTTCAATCTTCCCTCATAGGTCATGTTTTCTAGACCTTTGATAATTTTTGTTGCTCTTTCTGGACTTTCTCCAATTTGTCCACATCTTTCCTGAAATGTGGCACCCTGAACTGGACACAATACTCCAGTTGAGGCCTAATCAGGGGTGGCTCCAGGCACCAGCGCACAAGCACGTGCCTGGGGCGGCAAGCCGGTCGCTGTGGGGGCGGCAGTCAGGGAGCCTTCAGTGGCGTGCCTGCAGGAGGTCCACCGGTCCCGTGGCTTCGGCGGGAATTCGGCGGTGGGTACGCCGAAGCTGCAGGACCGGCGGACCTCCCGCAGGCATGCTGCCGAATCCGCGTTACCAGCTGGACCTCCTGCAGGCACGCCGCCGAAAACGGCCTGACTGCCGTGCTTTGGGCAGCAAAATACATAGAGCCATCCCTGGGCCTAATCAGCACGGAGTAGAGCGGAAGAATTACTTCTTGTGTCTTGCTTATAACACTCCTGCTAATACACCCCAGATTTTTATTCTGGAAGTGGAACACAGATTATATTTTGTAGTTCTCCCTGGTTCTCTACTTTACCAACTAACTAAACATGGCCTGTGCGCCTAATGTTACTACACAGGGTGTGCATAAGTCCAGGCCTGGACTGAACAGTATTGGGTGAGAGTACAATGCAAAGAGCCATAGTTTTCATTTTGTTTAAAGATACATTATGGCTCAATTAACTGAACATTTTTAGGTTTTGAAAAGAAAACAAAACCACCATTTTTGTTCTGTGTAGGAAAACAAAAAGGTACTAATTAATGAAGACTGGAGTTGAATCTGTATAATGTTACATACGTTTTACTATAGCGGCATGAATAGTAATACTATAAACTACATTGATCCACTTCATTCTATATTCAGTTCTTCTTTTTCCTCAATGTTTTCCTACCCCTGAATTCTCAAACAGAAGGTTATCTTAGCTAATAGTTTTATTCTCTACAAGATAAATGTGGGGCAGGAAAAAGTCATCCCGAAATGATGGAGGTTCAGGTAAATGGATAGATTAATGGGACTTGTAAAAACCAAATCAGCTTTGGTTTCATGAATTTAGATGCACTACAGATTGGTAGCTTTGGATCTGGGGTGGGGTGAGCAACTTTGTATAGTGAAATTACGCTCACTGGAGTGTAGAAGAAAACCATCAAAATGTATTTCATGTCTGACACAGAATGAGTATCAAGCCAAAATCTTTTATTGTACAGAGCTAAATCTGAATTTGCATGTGAGGGGAAAAACTGAAAGAGAGAGAGAGAGAGAAGCTAAAAAAAGAGGGGAGGGGGGGAGGAAGGCCGGGACTAAAACTGCAGTCTTAGCCTTCTAAACCCTTTTGCTTCTCTGATTGATACTTTTCAATTATACCTTCCCATTTCACTGACATTTGAAATGCTATTTTTTTCTAGCGATAACTTCAAATGCTTAAGTTCCAACAGCACCAGTCACCCTGTTTAGCTGTAGTAGTAAATTGGTTCCTTGTACAACATAATGGCAGTGACAGCCTTTTGCTAGGGAAATGAGTTCTCCAATGGGACATGCCTATGATAAGACGTCCGGTTTTGAAATTGTATTTCTCTGTATCAGAATTAAATCTGGACTTTATATTTCTTTGCTGCCACTGCTCTCTAGCTGGTCCCTATACAGTACGACCAAAGACTGACAAGTAATGCTTACACAGGAACCCTTTCACTTAAATTGGATTTGTGCTTTTATGTTTCCTCCTATTATTAGCTATTAAAATCTCTCAAAACCTTTTTTAAACAGTGATAGGGTTTGCCAAACCTGAAACTCACAGACTGGTGGGAAAAATAAAAAAGAATTCTAGTTTTCAGAGCAGTCTTTTCCATCCCAAGGCTGAAATATGTAAAATTAACTCCTATTTAGTAAAATACAGTCTTGATTTCCTAGTTTATACAGTAAGAGACACAGAATATCTTCTTTTCATAAGAAAAGGTCAGGACTTGAATGCACTATCGCAGCAGAGCGAAAGGCCCTGTAAAAATGACACCAAGCAGAATGCAAATCAATGCTACTCTGGGTACCTTTTGAAAATCCAGCCCTGCTTTCTTCTGCCTGTCATATTGTGTTTCATAAGAGCCTTTAATGCTTAAAACAAAAGTAAAGTACCTCCTGTGTCTTTTGATTTGCATTGGTGCTTGACAGTGCCATAAGTGTATGCATTTTGTTAATGCTATTATTAACATGTAATGTAATGGAACTGCACAATGGAGGTCACTAGGAGATCATCAGCACATGTAATTTCATTTTAACCTTAGGTTTACTTTATCACTTAGGTAACAAAATAACAATCAGGCTGGGGGAAGGGTTTTTCTTTTTTGTTTTTACGTTAAAAAATAACTCAATGTGAGAGTCCTTCTTGGTCTCCCTGTTCTTGTGCTGCAGAGCCCAATGTCATGTTGTCATCCTTCAAAGAAACACTGCTGGTAAATTTCTGAGAGAAATTCCTGAATGGCCTAAAGTTCTTCAGCAAACAATTGTTTCAGTTCCCAGGATGTTATCTGCCTGAGTGTGGGACACATTTACAGGATAAATCACTGTCCTGGGATCTTGAAGTACAGTGGACTAGTGTAGACTAGCCAATTTAGACTGAATATGAGGATGATTTGGGAAGGCTACACTTTCTGGTTCCTGGGGTGTATTTGAAACAGGGAGAATCAGTAACATTGCTAATATTTACCTAAATAATGGACCAAACATGCATTTCTTATGTACACGAGTGGTCCCATTGCACTCAGCCAATTGATTTCAGTGAGGATTACTCATGTTTATTGAGTGATCAGGATTTGGCCCTTAGTTGCTACTCTTTGAAAAACTGACCAGAATATAACATTGATGGCCTTTATCAGTGTTTTTTTAAAATGTCATTAATAATCAGAAATGTTGAATACAGAAGGGCAAGTTAAATCCTGTCATTGAAACAGTAAACAGCTTTAGTCAAATGTATTGGCACAGGATTAAAAATGCATCAAGCATGTATTTGTCTTCTCAATGGGAAGTCTTTATTAATAGTTAGAAGAGTGGAAAGCTTAGCCTTGTACAATAAGCACTGTAGTAGTGTGTTTTTTTAAAATATGTTTTAATGTGTGAAATTGCAGGATGCCAAGGTTGCCATTAAAGCTTCTCTCCAGTTCCAGTAATTTTCCCACTTAGATTCATTCTTTCCCCTTACAAAAGAGCATTTCATAGTGGTCACAGCAGAAATGCAGTGATACCAGGAAGAGTGCAATCCTCTTGCAAGATTAATTACTGCGCCGCTGTCAAAATATTGGACATTGCAATGAGGACATGAGTCAGCTTAATACTGCAGAGGAACTTTCCCTCTCTTTCTCTCGTTTATTCGGCTTCACTAAGGTAATTGCCTTTATTTGTTGTGAACTTCAGCTGAAACCTAGAGACCTGGGAAATGTATTTAGAGAAATCTACCTTGTTTAAAAATCTGTTCTGTGACACTAGTATAACCCAGTTTTAAGAGCAGTCAAAAAGGCCAGGCTTAATAGAACATGATTGTCCAGTTTATAGCTAGGAGTTCCCTTTGGAAGAAAACAAAACCATTGCTTTGAGCCCCCACCTAGAAACTTATTCACACTTCTGGTTGCCTTTAATGATATTATCCTTCCACACTAGCTAGCACATGCAGGAGTCAACCCAATTTTCAAGCTGTTATAAAGACCACAATCCCTGTCAACCCACCACCTCATAAAAAACCCGATGGGCCTATCAGCATGCTCTGAGGCTAAGGTCCTTTACCTTTTTCAGGGCTTGTCTAATGTGCGACGTTGTCGACAAAACTTTTGTCTTTCACGGGTACTGAAAAAAGCCCCCCCGCAAAAGACAAAAGTTTTGCTGACGCAAGTGGCAATATGAACACGGCTTTGTTGGCAGGAGCGCTCTCCTGCCAACAAAGCTACAGCCGCTCGCAGGGCTGGAAGTATTTTGTCGGCAAAAGTGCCGACAAAATACCAACAGAGAGTGTTTACACACACTGACTTTTAGTGACAAAAAGCTGCATAGTGTAGACAAGGCCTCAGACCAGTTTGAGGGAAGTGAAAGCCAGTCAAGAACTCCTCATTGAGAATTCCTGGCTGGTAGTACTTTGACCTTTAAATCTGCAGCCTGTTACCTTGTACACATTAGCTGATCTTAGCAGTTGTGAAAGAAGATGAGGAGGTGGTTAGTATTTTGAGTAGCCAGCACCATTAAGGGCTTTATAGGATAAAACCAATGTTTGAAATAGCACCCAGAAACCATTTGGAGACCAATGCAAACTGGGGGAGCACTGTTGTTATATTCTCTCTATGGAGAAAAATCTCCCCACTAAGGCCTTGGCTACACTTGCAGATGTACTTGCAGATGGCTGTGAGTTAAACCTGACTTCATGCAGCTGAGTAGGGAAAGTGCTGCAGTCTGTCCACACTGACAGCTGCCCAGCGCACTGTCGTGGCCACATTTGCGGCAATTGCAGCGCTATTGGGAGCGGTGCATTATGGGCAGCTATCCCACAGAGCACCTTTTCCCATTTTGGCGCCGTGGGTTGTGGGAAGGGGGCGTGGGTGCGGGGGATTCTGGGTCCTGTCCCAATGCCCCATGATGCATCGCTTCGCATCCCAGAAATCCCTTTGTTTCCGTCCACCTTTGGCACCATCTTTCAACGGTTTCTGTGCAGCGCGATCTGTCTGCGGGAAATGGAGTCCGAACTGCTGAGGCGTATGCTGACGAGTCTTGCCAGCACGTCATGTTTGGCTGTCGAACTATTCCTTAAGATCCAAAGTGACAGTGAGAGTGAAGGTGAGGAGTCCGACAATGCTATCGAGCCACGTAACGCGTACGACACGAAATTGCTTGTGGCATTCATGGACATGCACAGCACCGTGGAACGCCACTTTTGGGCTCGGGAAACAAGCACTGAGTGGTGGGATCACATCGTCATGGAAGTCTGGGATGACGAGCAGTGGCTGCAGAACTTTCGGATGAGAAAAGCCTCATTCATGGGACTGTTTGAGGAGCTTGCCACCACCCTGTGGCGCAAGGACACGAGATTGAGAGCTGCCCTGCCAGTGGAGAAGCGGGTGGTTATTGCAGTCTGGAAACTGACAACTCCAGACAGCTACCGGTCGGTCGCAAACCAGTTGGAGTGGGAAAGTCGACCGTTGGAATCGTGTTGATGCAAGTTTGCAAGGCCATTAATCGCATCCTACTCAGAAGAACCGTGACTCTGGGTAACGTGCAGGAAATAGTGAATGGCTTTGCACAAATGGGGTTCCCCAACTGTGGAGGGGCGATTAATGGGACGCACATTCCTATTCTGGCACCACCCCACCTAGGATCCGAGTACGTTAATTGGAAGGGGTATTTCTCTATGGTTCTCCAGGCGCTTGTGGATCACCGCGGGTGTTTCATTGACATTAACACAGGCTGGCCCGGAAAGGTGCATGACGCACGCACCTTTCGGAACACTTGGCTGTTCAGGAAGATGCAGGCCAGGACTTTTTTCCCAGAGCAGAAGATCACAGTAGGGGAAGTTGAAATGCCCATTGTGATCCTTGGAGATCCCGCTTACCCGTTAATGCCGTGGCTCATGAAACCCTACACAGGGAGCCTTGACCGCAGCAAGGAACGGTTCAACTACAGGCTGAGCCAGTGCCGAATGACTGTGGAGTGTGCCTTTGGCCGTTTAAAGGGCCGCTGGCGATCTCTGTATGGGAAGCTGGACTTGGCCGAAAACAGCATCCCCGCAGTGATATATCCGCGTGCTGTGCGCTCCATAATATTTGTGAAGGGAAGGGTGAAAGCTTCACTCAGGCACGGACCTCCGAGGTTCAACCCCTGGAGGCTGAATTTGCACAGCCAGAGAGCAGGGCTATTACAGGGGCCCAGCGTGGGGCTGCAAGGATTAGGGATGCCTTGAGGGAGCAATTTGAGGCTGAAAACCAGCAGTGATATCTGGTGCCCTGCACGGGAGTGAAGTGCAGTAGTTCCAATCTTTAGGAATCAGTGTTTGCTAAGCAGACTAGCAGACTTGTAGTGCCTGTTTATTTCCTGGGCTAAGGAGTCTTTTACTTTATGCAGCAATAAAGAATGTTTTCAAAGCCAAAGAATCCATTTATTGAAAAGAAAAAAAAATGTATTTATTGAAAAGAAACAAAGGGGTGGAGTGGGGAACAGTACAATCACAGATTCGCGTATGTCCTGTCTGGTGTGCTGTGCAGTGAGTGCTGCACTTCAGGACAACTATACTGCATGGTGATGGGGGTTGAGTGCAGGGGGTCAGGGTCGTGGTTTTCAGGGCTGGGTGGTGAAGATATTGGTGTTGGAGGCAGCGGGTGGCGTGAAGAACACGGAAGTTGGGGAAAGTGGGTTGGAGGTGACAGTGGGGCACAACGGAAAGAGTTTTGGGACAAGGGCTGTAGGGGGGGATGTCGTTTGCCTTTGCGGTACTGCTCCTCTTTCTGCATGGCTACCAGCTCCTGGATAGCGTCTGCTTGGCGCTCCAGGATGCTTATGAGCCTATCAGTGCTTTGCTGCCAGTGTGCTGCGTTTTCCTGGCGGATCCTGCTTTCTCTCTCCCTCCAGTCCTGTGCTTTCTCATTCTCTTTAATAGATTGCCGCATCACCTCTTGCAGCATGTCTTCTTTGCTTTTTCGCGGTCTCTTCCTGAGTCTTTGCAGTCTCTGAGCAGGCGATAAGAGGGACAGCTGAGGTTTCAAGGTTGATGCAGCTGTATAGGCAAAACACAACATTTAACAGAGGCAGCATTGTTATACCAGACAGAGTAATGATTCCCCCCGCACTTAAGGAGTAGAAAACACACAGGGTCTACACAATAGCATAATTTTCCCATCCGAAACAGAGCACACATATCCCACAGGAGCCTCAAAATGGTGAGTAAGGGGGACTGATTGTTTCAGGGCTGCACTGTCCTCTGGGTTTCTGTGCCTTGGGGAGAGCCAACAGCTTCAGGGGGCACCTACACTGAACACTCCCAACATTTTCCGCAGGAGTTTGTCCTGGACAATATCTCGCTGCTGAGGGTGTCCTGGGAAGCAAGGGAGGGTCTTCTGTTGCAATGCTGCTTCCGCCCTGGCCCATATGCAGCTTGCCTGTGTGCAGCAATGGTCCCCTCGCGGCACAGTGGCGCGGACACGTTAGCCTGGCTGGGACAAGGACCACGGTGGCTCTCCCGATAAACCTGCACAAGCGCATTGCACACGTTCTGGATGAGACATTCGAGGAGATTACCGAGGCTGATTACCGCAATGTGATAAACCACATCAATGCACTATTCCGCATCTAGGCATGCATGCCTAACCCTCCTCTCCCGAAGAGCCCGCATCGAAAAAATTCCTTCCCGAAAAAAAACCCCGCTTACCGGGAACCTGCTCTTCTGTTTGTCCTGCACCAAGTACCGGCCGCTGCGACTGGCTACCTTCCTCCTGGCTTGAGAAGAGCTCCTGGCTGCATGGCTCCAGGGATTCCGGGGTGTCTCCATCTGGCCCACCACCATCACTCCCATTTTCCTCCTCCTCCTCCTCCCCCCACACCGGCTCTGAAGTGTCCATGGTGGTGCTCGGAGTGGAGGTGGGATTAACCCCAAGTATCGCATCCAGCTCTTTGTAGAATAAGCAGGTCGCGGGGGAAGCACCCAAGCGGCCGTTTGCGTCGCGGGCTTTGCGGTAGGCACTCCGCAGCTCCTTCACTTTAATCCTGCACTGCAGGGTGTCCCGGTCATGGCCCCTTTCCATCATGTCCTTTGATACCTTCCCGAAGGTATCGTAATTCCTATGGCTGGAGCACAGCTGGGACTGGACAGCTTCCTCCCCCCAAACACTGATGAGGTCCAGCAACTCGCCATTGCTCCATGCTGGGGCTCGCTTGGGGTGTGGCGGCATGGTCACCTGGAAGAATTTGCTGATAGCACTCCACACCATGCCGGGCTGAGCAAATAGGAAGGGGATTTTTAAAATTCCCGGGGAATGTAAAGGGTCGGTCACATGGTTGGTTACCTGAGGCCAGGTTAGTAGAGTTTGAACTGATGACCAGAGTGGCTAGAACAGGCATTGTGGGATACTGCCGAATAATTCTGGAGGCCATTCACAGCGCATTGGGCGGCCACACTGGTGCCGCAGCACTGCACTCGCTATTCCTCTCGGAGAGGTGGAGTACATGCAGTGCTGCAACCACGGAGATACAGTGCTGTAAATGCCTTGCCAGTGTGGACGGGGAGTGAGTTAAAGCGCTGGGGGCGGCTTTACAGCGCTGCAACTCGCAAGTGTAGCCAAGGCCTAAGTAAGCAGTGGCATACTGCACTAGATGAATGAATGGAATGTAGTGGAATGTAGCACTTAAATATTCAAGCGATTTTCATCTTTGGAGCTCTTTACAACCATTAACACAATCACAATGTCCCTGTGAGGTAAATATTGTTACCTGAGTTTTATAGATGGAAAAACTGAGGCAGACATGTTAAGTGACTTGCCCAGGGCTATATGCCAGACTCAGGATTGCCGATGACATGTAAGAAACTGGAAGAAACCAAGAAAGCCAATGATCTAAAAACTGGGATGTCAATTAACACTGATGACAATCCTGAGTATGGCCTTGGGAAGTCCCTTGTCTGCCTCAGCTCTCCATCTATAAAATTGAGATAACAATACTTGCCTCACAGAGACATTGTGAGTGTGTTAATGACTGTAAAGTGTTCCAAAGGTGAAAAGTGCTTCTTGTATTTAAGTGCTACATTCCACTCAGAAGCTTCATCTTGTGCAGTATGCCACTGCACAGGTGTTTAGTGGGGGGTTTTCACAGATAGAATATAACAACTGTGTTCCCCCAGTCTGCACTGGTTTCCAGTTGCTTTCTGGGTGCAATTTAAAACATTGGTTTTATTCTCTAATGTCTTTAATGGCTACTGGAAATGCTAACCTCCTAATCGTTTTAATTTATTTATTTTTCCTCATGACATTTTGCTACTCAGGGCTTATTATCAACAGGTTTTTTTTCTTCTCCTTTAAAAAATATCAGTGCAATTTGCATTTTTCTACCCAGACTGAATCTTTGGTAAATTGTTTTGGATGGTTATTGATTTCTTGAATCTGAGGTTTTTTTAAACAACATTAAGGTAAACAGAAGTCTCATTGTGTTCATTTTACTGGATAACACTCATCTAGACAAAAGGAGACATAAGCATACAACTTACCTATAGAAAAGATACAGTGAATAATCGCCAGTAAAATAAAACAAAAACCTTCCTTTGTTGAAGAGAATGGGAAAATTGCTCTCTTGTCACTAATTTTGATTGAATTGAGTCGGCACTCTCTGAAGTGGGTCACTGATACAACGAGAGGTAACATTTAACTATTTCTTGCATGTTTGGGCACAGAAAAATACAGTATGTGAAAACTAGAGAGGGCCTCAGACTCAGAACTTGATTCTGACCTTTCCCTGCTTTGAATTTAGTGGGGGTAGCGAGTCAGATTGGACTCTTAAGATTTCAGCTCCCCCTGCATGTTTGATTCTGGGTCAGTTCAAAAAGTCAGAGGAGTCTATTTTCTTTTTCCAGTTTGGATGCAGACAAAATCTTTTGAAAACAATCATTTTTATAAGATTTCAGGCCAACACAGTGGAAAATGCAGGAGAGCAGTTCATCTTATGAGCTTTCTACCATTTAAGATGGCAGACATCTCCATTGATCAGAAGATCTTATGAGCTTTCTACCATTTGGGGCCCAAATCTCCCAAAAATGGACTGTAAAATTTCAGTTCTACCTAATCAGAACTGAAACCCTTGCTCTGAGCTGACCTTCACTTAGAGCCCAAACTGTGCCCAAAGCTCTCTTCATCCCATGCAAATACATTGTGTAGCCCAAGCTGTACCCAATATCCAAAAATTATCAATAATGCTTGTGAGATTTCTGTAAACTTTGCTATAATATGGTCGTGTATTAGATATAAACAAGAGGAGACACTGAGGAGCTAAGAATCCATGGTGATGGATGTGGGGACAATCAGAACCTTCATAAAGTAGAATGGAGAGAAATACTGTGAGCTTCAGCAGATTAATTAATGGCTAGTAGGGGTTTATTGGGACTTGGAATAATTATAGGGAACAAGTGATCCCAAAAGTGACTTGACTGAAGCAAACACTGAAGTACAGTGAACAGTCACTCATGAACTCCCATATTTCTAAACAGCATGTTTGGCTAGCACAAAACATGCTGCGTTTAGGGTTAGGCCATGAACTGGAGCTGTTGTTGGAACACAAAGGAGAAATTGGAGTTAATTATTGCAGTTACAAAATGGAAAAAAAAATTGAAAACAAAATAGGACGTTTCAAAACGTATTTTTTTAAACTTTAATTCTTTTCTGGTTCCCTGTGGAGTCTTCAGTTCCTAGGGTGGCCTGAGGAGAGATCAGTGAAGCTGTGCTTTGTAGTCTATTACAGCACAGCTGTTCATCAATTAGAATGGAGAAAATAATCCTGCTGTTTTAGAATAGTGTGATGTGCATGGTACATTATCAGACAAAATGCAAACTGGATACTTGAAACCCACACAGTAAGACTGCTATTGTGAGGGGCACCTCTGGCTTAAAAGTTCTTTCTCCCTCTCCACTCCCTCCTAATTTAAAACCATTATTACAGACTTGAGCACCCACTCCAGCTTTACAATGTGAGAGACCATCCACTCCTGCCCTACAGGAACCAGTACAGCAATTAGTGGAATCAGTGTTCAAGAATTAGCTAAGAAATCTGAACTGATGCTATGCTAACGCAGAGTGTCAGTTTGTATGTTTGTTTGTTTTTCTATCAGTCCCTCTTTCCTTGTAATGTAGCAAGAGAGAAGTGGTGAAAAGTAGATTGTTAGTGCCACTTTGCCATCATATGCCCTTATATTTGGACATTTGCTTAAAGAGTAAAACAGTATTTATACCCTCCTCCCCCCCCAAAAAAATTGAAAATACATTCAAATATTTAAAAGGAAACCATGGAAGTCAAGTAAAAAACTCCATCTGAACTGGTTTCAGAGGGGTAGCCGTGTTAGTCTGTATCAGCAAAAACAAGGAGTCCTTGTGGCACCTTAGAGACTAACAAATTTATTTGGGCATAAGCTTTCATGGTCTATAGCCCACTTCATCAGATGCACGGAGTGGAAAATACAGTAGGCAGGTATAAATACACAGTCCATGAAAAGATGGGAGTTGCCTTACCGAGTGTGGGGGCGTCAGTGATAAAGAGGTCAATTAAATTAGGGTGGATGTGGCCCATTTCCAAAAGTTGACAAGAAGGGGTGAATATCAACAGAGGGAAAATTATTTTTTGTAATGACCCAGCCACTCCCAGTCTTTATTCAGGCCTAATTTGATGGTGTCAAGTTTGCAGATTAATTCTGGTTCTGCAGTTTCCTGTTGAAGTCCGTTTTTGAAGTTTTTGTTGTTGAAGAATTGCCACTTTTAAGTCTGCTATTGAGTGTCCAGGGAGATTGAAGTGCTCTTCTACTGGTTTTTGAATGTTATAATTCTTGATGCCTGATTTGTGTCCATTTATTCTTTTGCATAGAGACTGTCCAGTTTGTCCAATGTACATGGCAGAGGGACATTGCTGGCACATGATGGCATATATCACATTGGTAGATGTGTAGGTGAATGAGCCCCTGATGGTGTGGCTGATGTGGTTAGGTCCTATGATGGTGTCCCTTGAATAGATATACGGACAGAGTTGGCAACGCGGCTTGTTGCAGGGATTGGTTCCTGGGTTAGTGTTTCTGTTGTGTGGTAAGTAGTTGCTGGTGAGTATTTCCTTCAGGTTGAGGGGTTGTCTGTAAGCGAGGACTGGCCTGTCTCCCAAGCTCTGTGAGAGTGAGGGATCATCCTTCAGGATAGGTTGTAGAGCCTTGATGATGCGCTGGAGAGGTTTTAGTTGGGGGCTGTAGGTGACGGCTAGTGGCATTCTGTTACTCTTTTTGTTGGACCTGTCCTGTAGTAGGTGACTTCTGGGTACCCTTCTGGCTCTGTCAATCAATAGAGGAACGGTGTGCCAAAGCTTCCGACTCACTACTGACAACACCGTGGCTTTTGGTTTTCAATGAGGATCCACCCCCTTTATGCTGCTGCAGAGGATTGATGTTTCAGAGCATCCCTGATGAATACCTCCAGTACATGGGGCCTCCTTAGTACCCAACACAGGGCCAGTGTGGAGGCATGTTCAGTTTGGGAAATATATGTGGCTGGAATATCTGCACTCCAACTATTCTGGGTTTACAGACAGCCCTGTAGGTGACTGTTCAAAGCTGGCATGAGTTAGAGCAGCTGTTCTAACTTGCTTAGGGGGCTGGGAAGATATCTAGTTTGTCACAGAATTCAGGAGGTGTAAAGATGGCTTATAGCCACCTTTGCTTCCCAACCCTGGGCTTTAGCTCAGAATCAAGGCCCCTATTTGCAGCCCCCTATTTTTCAAATTTAGGCCTGGTCTATGCTAGAAAATTAAGTCTGCTTCACTCACGGGTGTAAGAAATTCACACCTCCTGAGTGGTGCAGTTAAGCTGACCTAACCCCCAGTGTAGACAGCACTAGGTCAATGGAAGAATTTTTCTGTTGGCCTAGCACAGTGCCTTCCAGGGAGATGGATTACCTACACCCATGGGAGAACCCCTCCCGTCGACATAGGTAGTGTCTACACTGAAGCATCTCATCCGTTCCGCTATAGCATTTCAAATGGGGACAAACTCTTAGGAGCTGTAAGCAAAAGCAGTCTGATCTGTGTGGATGGTGCAAAAAGAAGAGCAGTGGTCTCAGCCCTGAGAATTGAATTTCTGAGCAAATAGGAAGTCAGTGTAGTGTTCAGAAGAATGGTATAATGTGTAATACTCACACCATTAAATAGGTGGGCTATGCACCCTCGCTATGGTCTGAGTAGACTTCCAAGGTAGTCCCATGCAATGCTTCCTGCAGTAATCCGTTGGGGAGGTCACCAAATAACGGGTTGAATCAGGGAGGAAGCTCCTATCCAAATGTAGAGGGGGGAAAAAACACTCCATGCCAATGTCTCTCCCTTCCGGTCACAGGGCAGCCTCACAAATCTTGTTACCCTCTCACCCATTAGCCCATGTCACCCCTCACTCAGTGTTTTGAATCTTTTCACTGGCTTTACCTTTTCCTGCACATCAAGTTCAGCTTCTCACTTGCCATTTTAAAGCTCTGCTCACCTCACTCCTATGTCCACCTCTGCAGTAATCTTTTCCTGCTCCTTTTGTTCCACTCAAGACTCCTGCCTTGCTGTTCCCTTTGCATCCTTCTCCCACCCTTGTCTTAATTTTTTCCTCCAGTAAGTAAACAAACTTAATTTAAAAAGCAAGGGTACTGGAACACAGGTTGTAAATGAATAAAGCACATTGACAATTATAATGTAATGATTAATTATTCATAATGCTTCATGTACTAGTGACTCCACTGCAGGGTATTTTGTAAAAGTACGGAAGTAGTAATCTGAGACACTAAGTGACATGAGACACTACAGCACTGCCTCGGCTATTAAATCTTGGCTCAGAAGTGGGGACAGTTCAGCCATTTTGGGGCACAAATGACAAAGCATGTGGATTAATAAGGGTCATCAGTAATAATAATAATTGGAGCTGAGTGAATAATCCACATCCAGTAATCGTTTTGATAAATTTTGCCTGTATTTTGTTTCGGAATAGTCTGTGAACAGATTTAAAAATTCTCAAATGTATTTGTTACCAGGCTTATCTGTGAATATTGTCAGGGACTAATCTTTAGTTTACAGATAGTTCACAAACAGCTCATCGCAGTTAAAGGTTTATATCTCATGCTGTGCTGGATTTTGTCTAGACTATAGACATTCTCACCAGTGTATCTAAATCAGTGGAATTTGACTAATGTAAAGTTCTAATGTAGACACACTGTACTAGCCCAAAATGGGGTTTAACCTCGCAATTTACCAGTGTAAAGCACATCAGTACAGACTCCCTCCACACCACCACCACCACACACACACTTAACATTGTGGCAGAACACGTGCACTGTAGGGGTTGGCACAAAACCCTGAAAAACTCCTCAGCATAGAGAAGGTCTTGGTTATATGGTTTTGTTTATGGTCCCTGTTTGGGATAGCTCATGTATGAGGAACTGTGGTAAGCATGAGTGAGTGTGAAGGTCATAGAAATATTCATGATTATGTGTGGAAAGAAAGAAGAGTTGTATGGAGCCTCACTAAAGATGGTTGCAAATTTTTCTACAAATTTTTTTTTTTTTTTTTGTTGGTCAGAAAAGCTAACTTGTTGAAACTGAAACTTTTCATGTTTTGACAAACTGATTTGAATATTTTTTGGAAAAAAGTTTCAAAATTATCAATGTTTCATACTGACATTTTCTAGAATAAAATACTTTTAACCAAAATTTAAGCAAATTGTAGTGGAAATTTAAGCAAATATATGGTGGAAATCACAATGAAATATATTCAAAATTATCAAAATACTGTAAAACATTTCAATTTACCAGAACCAATGTTTGTTTGTTTAGATTTTTGGTTCATGAACACTTTTTAGATTTTGACTTTTCATCCCAAGGGGATGGGGAAAAAAAATTCAAATCTTGAAATTTTCACAAAATGGGAAAACCAATTTTTCATCCAGCTTTAATCATGACAGATGTGGCACAAAGCAATCTTCAGTCCACTAAAAAAGTTCGGGGCATTTTTTAAACTTTCCGTTTTCCATCAGCATTATGGAATGAGTTGACCCATCGGGGTGTAGGCAAATAAAAATCCCAGGCAGGAGTGGGAAAACATTTTGTGTGATGTGACGGCAACAACACTCCTGCATTCACCTCTTGTAACTAACCTACCCAGCACAAGATGCAAATTTTACAAGTGATTATACAATTCACTTTCAGGCTGAAATCCACCCCTTTATGGCAAGCCAGAGTAGTTTAATCCCTCAAAACAGGACATAACTTGGACTGACTGGTACAAGCCTTGCTCTGATGTTCTTCATAGGAATGTGTTTCACCCTTAGTGAATATACTTTTAATGGTCTATTGCTTGAAAACTTAGGCCAAATATTTCAAACTTGGGTGTCTAAGAAATTATTAGGTGCCTCCATACAGTTTTAGGGTCTTAACTTCAGACATCCAAAGTTTACAATTTTTTTGACTTTGCTTAATCAAATACTTCTCAATATCTTTGTATAGGGTACAGGTCATGAGATGGCAGCATGAGATGACCTGCAAGATGGATGATCACCCTAAATAAGGTCCTTATGTTATGCCATATGTTCTGAACCAAGAGGCTGGATGGGTCTCCCACATCAGAAGAAAAGCAATACAATGAGGAAGCAAATGCACAAAGCAATGTATAACCTGAGACTAATCACTCTTTTGTACTCTCTTTGTGTAGAATGACTAAGACTCCTGAGGGCCTTGGTAGTTATTAGCTGAACTGCTCTACCTGACTGTTTTCATACAGGTCATCAGTTTATTTTTATTCTGCTAGAACCAATGGTTCCTGTCATATTAGAATAGCCTCCATTCAGGAACTATTCATTGTAATGGCCTGCATACCGTTAATTTCTCCACATACATAGCAAATGAAGCACAGCGTTAGTACTATTGTATGGAAGGAACAATGCCAGCTATGTGTTTACAAACTGCCACTGTGACAGTGCGTATGTATCATATAGGCACAGGAACAGTGTTCCTGTGCTGTTCTGACTGTAAAAACTCCCACCTGTGTAAGTTTATGTGCAGGCTAGTGAAAATGCCATCCATTCCTAGTGGTATTTCCAAAAAGGTGATTTTTCTCATGTTTCCACTTGTTTTCTCTTTAATTCTCCAGTTATGACCCCAGTCTCCTTGCTGAATCAGGATAGTGAAAGCATGGCTTGTTGCTGAGCAATGAATACAAGTACTATCTATCTTCATGCAGGTCCACCTGCCTTGTTTGTTTTCATTGTGCAAAGAGCCCTTAGTCTCAGTTTATTATTATTTTTAAGCCATTGCCTTAATGAACAAAAGAAATTAATTTACTTTTCCCTGTCTCAGTCTACTTATTAGAGTTATATTTCTCAAGAAGTGAAAGGCTTAATTCACAAGTGAAATGAGTTTGACACTCTCCGACTAATTCTTACTGAATGTCTGTCACCTTCACAATGTAGAAATGCAGTTCAGCATGACTGGCAGTCTCTGCTCAGGAAAAGATCTGGATTGGAACAGTACAATGTTTGCTCTTTCACAATGCTCTGCTTATGTATTTCAGTGCCAGAGAATTGGTACAGCACCATGCCTTGCACTTCCCAATGTATCAATTGTCACTATAAGCATTTACATTTACTAGTTAAACACCCAAATCAGGAAAAAAAAAAAAAGATAATCACGAGCAAAACTCAGAGGAAACAAGAACTTAGGTGAATATTTTAAATAATATTAGACGGGAAAAATTAAAGCAGCTGTTAACAAAATGTCAGTTTCCAAGTAACTTATAAATAGATTTTTGCAGCTTCTTTCAAGATCCAGATTTCTTTGGATTCGAGCAAGTGAGCCAGACTCTTGGAAGCAGTAGACACAATGGGAGATCCTATGTGAAGAACTGGAATTTAAGAATGATAATGACACACTACCATATATATTTAGTGTACAGTTCCCGACATTTAAAAATGTGAAGGTCCTGTAATATCTTGTTTATTCCTAGAGAGAAATGAAGATTTCTAAGGCCCCAATTCAAGAAAGTCCTTAAATAACATTGAGCACATGCTGAAGTGATTTCCTGAATCCGGGCCAAGGGCCTGATCCAAAACCCACTGAATTCAATGGTAGTCTTTCCAGTGACTTCAGTGGCCTTTGCATCAGGCCCCAAATTTCTGCATACACCAAAATTAGGAATTAGGAAAGCTAGAAAAATGATTACCTAGAATAAAAAAGCATATATGGGGGAGAAGGGGAATTCATTATTTATATATTGCGGAGAGTCCCTAGCTATGTTCCTTCCCCTACAGCAATGTGGAGATGTTTTGATAGTAAGCCCAACATAACAGAGATGAACTTAGACCATGTGTACTTTTTGAAATGGAAATAAAAATTCACTGTGACTTTAGTCTGGCAATGTTAAAAAAGATACTTAAGGTTAAAATAAAGAATCCAAAGTCTGGCTCTCCCAAATACATAGACACACGCAGATATACTTAAATTAATGTAGCAAGTTTAGTTGATCTATTTTTTTCCTTTCTTTTTCTTTCTTTCTTTTTTTTTTTTTAAGGATATAAATTCCAACCATGTTTTGTGTGAAGGGTCTCAGTGCATACTGACATTGTGAGTGTCAGCTCCAGATCACTTTAATCAGAGAGTGGATATGCATGATAAAACGGATAAGGGACTTTAATCAAAAAATCCGCTGGTCTGGAAACGTGACGCACTCCGCCAAACACACTTCATCCCACTTTTCTTGTGCCACTGCCAAGATTTTTATTTCATGAATATGCATTGGACATGATATTACATTAAAATGTGACATTGTTGTGTGGCGGTAGGGATTTAGAATTACAATAAATAAATAAATAAATATAGAGACTTCTGCAAAGTTTTTATCAATTGAACATTAATGTCACAGTGTTTTTGTTTTTTTCCCATTTCCCTCCCCAAAGCTTATTTTTATGTTGAATATCGGATTCAGAACCTTCTATTATCATAAAAGAACTAATAGCAGAGAGGTGCTTTGTTTAGCCTCTATCTAGCAGTATACTGTATAGAGGTCTCACCTAGGGATCATATTATTCCATATAAAATGCTTATTTGTGGTTTAGGATTTTTTGTTTCTATACTGAAGGATAAATCCTAGGTATTGGGGCCTGATCCAGAGGCCACTAGAGTCAATGGAAAGCCACCCACTGACTTTGGATCAGGCCCCTAATGAACAAGGAAGCCCATTGTTTCCCCCTATTTTTGCCATGTTACATTGCGTCCTGAAAATTGGTGAGGATAATGCTGTGGTATGGAAATTTACAGCAATACTCTTGTCTTAGTCTCAGTTCTGTATATATCACATACACAGGCCAATCAGCTTTTAGTTACACTCTGTTAGAATTTCTGAATATTTCTTTTTGAAAACCCCCGCACCATGATTTCTGAGAACTGATCTCTCAAACAATATACCTTGAAACACACATCCTAGCATGTGGTTATGCATTCTTCAGATTAAAGATGAATGTGTTATCAGATTTTGTTTGCTGTTTTTCAGTTTCTCTGCTATGAATATATACAGGATGGCATTGGGGAAAAACAAATTCATAAAAAATGACTTCTGAAAAATATGGGCCAGATCCTTAGCTGCTATAAATAGCTGTAATTCCATTGGCTTCAATGGAGCTACACTGATTTACACCAACTGAGTATCTGACCCTACATATAGAAATGTGTGCGTGTATTGAAATACCAGTGAGTGACCCTGTGGTATATCCAAAGTAACTTCAGTGTGGGCTAGTAGCAAGGACACTGGAGTGGGACTCACAAGACCTGGATGCTACTCCTGCCTCTGCCACTGGCCTGATTGGTGACCTTGGGCAAGTAACTTTCCTGCCTTGTGCCTCAGTTTCCCCAGGTGGGGATAATAGTGCTGACCTCCCTTGGAAAGGCTTTGAGCTCTACAGATGAAAAGCACTATGTCAGAGTTAGGTGTTGCTTTTCCAAGCTGAGGTGTATGAGTGGAGAGTCTGTATTTGCTAACTGAAAGTTACTATGTTTCAATTGTTCAGTAAGCACCTCTTGTAATAGAAGCTTAGTTTTAATTAAACACAAACAAACAAAAATCCTAATTACTCAGTGAATGATCTGAAGCATCAGTATTTCTTTACCTGTATTATTAAGAAGGTAGCATACTGAAGGTGCACCATAGCTTGCTTGCTCTGTGTGCAAGTTTGTTTTTTTTAAAAACTACACTGATAATGCATCCTTCCCCCATTCCCTCCCACCCCCCACACTACTGCAAGAGACAGACAAGGAAGTGAGTAAGGAAGGTCACCACTGACAAGGGCAAGCAATACTGAAGAAAGAATACAACATGCTTTATACTTCTTTCACACTGAAGTTATGGTCATTTCATGTAGCGTTTCCATTATAAGACCCAATTTCTCAAGGATTTATATCTGCCATATAAATCTGCTACTGGCTGATGCTTGACATATGGCACAAGGTATTAATCAGGAAGGGGGAACTTACAAGTTATCGAAAAATTAACTGAAAACTAATAGGCATTAAGGGCTAAAACTTGGTCCCACTGTGCAGCCCCGCAAGCTGTGCTTTATGCTGGAGAAGCCAGAATCCACTTTCCTGCCATGCCCACATTGTTGACTGGCAGCAAAGCCCTTCCATCACAGTTATTGTAACATAGGCAGGAGGACTGAAGTACTCCACACATTTCTCCACCCTTCTCCATCTGCGGATGGAGGGGAATGGCTGGTGGAGCTACGTAGTCACAGACCCTCCAGCCCTGACCCTGTTCCTACTTTGGCCTGCTTGCAAAGCTCCCAGGTGCTCTGTGACCCAAGTACTCCCAGAGAACACAACTGTAGTGCACAATTGTTGTTCTCCCTCTCTCTTGTGCAGCAAAACTGTAGTAGTTCAGCTGAGGTTAATGCCCTTTGTGTATTCTTTGGCCAGGGCAGGGACAGGATCTGTCCCCTAGTGGCTTAGGGCCTGACCCTACAACTTGTGGTATGCAGCAGGCTCCAGGCAAAGATCTGCCCAGATACAGTCAATTGGAAAATTGGGACTCTATTGAACAATAATTTTTCACTCATAACTTAGTCTACATTATAATCTAATTGCTTTTAGTGTCTCTGTCTGTTAAAACAAAAACATGCCTTTCTGGAAATGACTTGTTTAGTGAAAGCTGTGAACAGAGATAGAGTGAAACTCTGGATATAGCATAGTAAAATGAAAAACCTACTGCTATTCCAGTAACAGTCAAATAGTAAACTTGTTAATAGATCAAAGAGGAGTTCACTAAAAGGGGCTGCATGGACTTTACCACGAGAACGTGATTGTTGAGCATATACCATCACAATTTTACATAGGGGGATTACTTTTTTAAACACTGATCAATTAGAAGTTTTAAAACTACACCTCTACCCCGATATAACGCTGTCCTCGGGAGCCAAAAAATCTTACCGCTTTATAGGTGAAACCGCCTTATATCGAACTTGCTTTGATCCACCGGCGTGCGCAGCCCCGCCCCCCCGGAGCGTTGCTTTACCGTGTTATATCCGAATTTGTGTTATATCGGGTCGCGTTATATTGGGGTAGAGGTGTACTCTTAATAATGTCTTTGAATCTATAATAGTTTGTGGAACCTTGATTTAAAAAAAACAACAACCGAAAGTGCTACATGTTATAAGGTAAAACATTCCAGCCAGATCCTTAGCTGGTGTAAATTGGTGTTGCTCCATTGAAGCTAATGTTCAGCTGAGAACATGGATAGAATGAAACTCTGTTTGCAGCATAGTAGAACGAGAAACCTATGTTTCTTCCATCCAATGTGCAAGATGCAATTTGAGTAACAGTCAAATAGCAAAATTGTTAATAGATAAAAGAGGAATCCACTATAAAGTGCAATGACTTCAATGGAACTACACTAATGGACATCAGCTGAGAATCTGGCCTGGCATTTTTGTGAACATGAATTCCTATTTATACGAGGGATTCTAGTGGCAGATAAAGATATCTGTATATGGAGAGAGAGCAGCTAGAAATACCTAACATAAAAAGAAAATCCCCAAAGGAAACTACTATCACAGAAACTATTATTTAATATTAAAGGTAATTGTAACACAAGGGCATGACGCATATCCTTGTGTTACAATTACCTTAATATTAAATGAGGGTCCTGTGGCACCTTTAAGACTAACAGAAGTATTGGGAGCATAAGCTTTCGTGGGTAAGAACCTCACTTCTTCAGATGCAAGAAGTGAGGTTCTTACCCACGAAAGCTTATGCTCCCAATACTTCTGTTAGTCTTAAATGTGCCACAGGACCCTCTGTTGCTTTTTACAGATTCAGACTAACACGGCTACACCTCTGATACTTAATATTAAATGGTATTTTTCTGAATGGTAATGAGAGGAAGTTACACCTGTCCTTAAGCCTTGCTATTGTACCTGACTAGTACTGGGGCCAAGAACAATGTTACCAATGTTGGGAATTGGTCCTGCTTTGAGCAGGGGGTTGGACTAGATGACCTCCTGAAGTCCCTTCCAACCCTGATATTCTATGATTCTATGATACATGACATATTGTGTATTAGCGCTTCAGGATAGGGCGTGGAAGTTGGGGACACAGTATCAGCTCTTTAAATTAACAGGAGGATGCTTTCATTTTGTACTATTGTACACAGTAACTGAACTCCATAACCAATCTACCAGACTGGGGTACAAAACTGACACATTTTACTGATTCTGAGACCATGTTAGTGTCTTAAACCTTTCCCAATACGGTGGTGATTCAAAGTCCTATTTCTTTGCACTTCATGCTTTATTCGTAATGTTCATTCCTTAGGGGACCATTTTATCCTAAACTGGCTATGTAGTCTTTGCTTATGAACAAACAACAAATTTGTGTGTGTATATATGTGTATATACACACACTTTTTTATGCCCCAATTCTGCATTTAGAGCCATATTCTACACCATCTTGCCTACACAGTTCTCAAAGCAAAACTGGGGCATTAGCTTACATCATAACCTTAGGGGAACTTGAACATGGTTTGTGTATTCTTTGTATATCTGTAGCTGACATTATTATTGATAGATGAACTATGGTCTAGTCCTGTACCTGATCCCTGAAAGGATTTAACCAGTTAATAGAAGGTTATCGAGGCTGACTTAAAAAAAAATTCTGACATGCTTAGTCAGAATGAATCATTTTGCATTTGGTTATGCCGTGTTGGGTCATACCAGTGGTTACATCATGTCATGTTTCATTATTTCGCAACTCATGACGAATATTATATGACATAGCAGAACTGGCAGCATGCAGTATAGCAAATTAAAAAAAAAAGCATATAACGTCCTCTTATCTGGTTTCTGCTGTGGTTTCAGCTAGAAAACTCCCATTGTGAGTTCTTGTTATTAATTAGCAGGTTTGGATATCTGCAAAAGCAGGTATTTCTGAGATATAGGTGCACAGTACATGAACACAGGCATCTGGGGATTAATTCAGCTCTAAGAAATAGGACTATATTTGAAAGGAAGTTTAAATAAATCTAAAAAGAGAATAAAAAAGTAGGACTTCTATATATAATATTACTATATGTTCCAAATGATGTTCCAGTCTTTATTCCTCTTTAATTTTTTCCTTTAAGATAAATATAGGATTTTCTCCTTTTAATCATTCAATTATTATTATTATTATTATTTCCCTCCACATACACAGTCAGACAGTATCAGATGCTTTCACTTTAGGTTGCCAACTTTCTAATCGCACAAAACCAAACACTCCTGCCCCACCCCACCCCTTCCCTGAGGCCCCGTCCCTTCTCCAAGGCCCCACCCCCGCTCACTCCATCCCCCTCCCTCCGTCACTCACTCTCTCCCACCCTCCCTCACTTTCACTGGGCTGAGGGAGTTGGGATGTGGGACGGGGTGAGGGCTCTGACTGGGGGTGTGGGCTCTGGGATGAGCTCAGGGATGAGTGGTTTGGGGTGCAGGAGGGGGCTCAGGGCTGGGGCAGGGAGTTGGGCTGTGTGAGGGGGGTTGTGGTGCGAGCTCCGGGAGGGAGTTTGGGTACCGGAGGGGACTCTGGGATGGGGCAGGGGTTTGGGGTGTGGGAGAGGGTTCGGAGTGCGGGCTCCCAGCACATGGTTCCCGACCAATGGGGACTGCTTAGTCGGCACTTGGGGTGCAGGCAGTGCGTGGAGCCTCCCTGGCCATCCATGCGCCTAGGGGCCGCAGGGACCTGGCAGCCGCTTCCAGGAGCCGTATGGAACTGGGGCAGGTAGGGAGCTTGCCTTCGCCCTTGGCCCCTGCTGTGCCACTGACCAGAGATGCCAGGGTCCCTTTTCAACCTGGCATTCTGGTTGGAAACCGGACACCCGGCAACCCTATTTCACCTGCAATCCATTAACACACTGCATGTGAGTTTGGGGGAATTTTATAGTGCAGGATAAGACAGGACTTTGCCAAGTAGTTTAGGCCCTAAATTTACAGTGCCTGTAAGTTTGTGGAGGTTGGAGGGAATCCTTGGGATTCCAACTGGCTTTTACTATAAGGAAAATGGAAATACTGCAACACTAGAGGACTTTCCCCCCAATTGCTATTATTTTTGCAGGACTTGCACTTAAAAGGAATAGCGTGTGTTCCCATGTTGGACCCACTGCAAGAGTTTACCAAATGCTATCCCAGAGCAGTGCTGACACAGATGATGCCAGAGTAGAACAGTCCTACGCCAGCTGCATGTGAAAGCCAAGATTACCTGATGGGCAGTGGAAACTGCCTTATTACAGCTCTGAAAGGGAGCAGCATGCACCCACTCCCCTTGATAGTATGTGCTGCCAATCACAGCATATGAATTGACTGGGTTGGGCCTGACCATGGCCTTCAGAGGGCAAGCCATGCTCCCTCAAGGATGTGATACACCAGTAGATGCAGTAGTGAGGCCCGATCAAGAGGTAGGAATTCTGCCTTTCTCTGTGCTGGGGGAGCAAGTCCCTAAGCCACTTGCGCTAGTGTCTCTCAGGACAGGTTTTGGTTCTAAATTACATATGTGCTTGGAGAAGAGAGATATACAATAGCCCTAACTGTGCCTGCACAGCAGCCTCGGGAGTGATGAGATCTACTGTAACAGGTCAGGTCAATGCTCCATATTTTTAAGTCCTTAAATATATATTTAGATGATAGGGAGCTGCCTGCGTGGCAGCAATCCAAGCTCTAAAGCCTTTATAAATATATATTTACATGACAGATTTACATGAATTGCTCTGGAGAGCTTGCACAAGTTTCATGCAAAATCTCTCAACAGACTGCAATATACTGCAGCAAGACAGTATTTCCATTGCAAATGATGACCTGCACAAATAAAAGAAGTCCAGCCTGTAAGGGTATGTCTACATAGCAAAGAAAAACCTGTGGCTGGCCCATGCCAGCTGACTCGGGCTTGTGGGGCTCGGGCTGTGGGGCTGTTTCACTGCTGTGTAGACTTCTGTGTAAACTCTCCCACTTTGCAGGGTCCTAGAGCCCAGGCTCCAGCCTGAGCCCAGAAGTCTACACAGCAATGAAACAGCCCTGCAGCCCGAGCGCTGCAAGCCCAACTTGTCTGGCACAGGCCAGCCATGGGTGTCTAGTTACTGTGTAGACATATCTAAGAGATCAAGGCATAACTGAGTGTGAAGTATGCCTACTTCAGATTCTTGTTAATTTACTAATAGCTGGGCAAGTCACAGAAACAAAAATGTTCTGCTATAGAAAATGGTTTTAATGGGCCATTTTCTGCTCACTGATGCATAGAACAGCTACTGAAATTTTGGAATTGGTCAGATGCGGCTTTCAAAAGTTACCATGTTACATCCAAAGAAATAAATGCCATCAAGCTTAGTGTAAGGACTTCACAAGCTCAGCCAATGATCCAGCAAAACTCAAAGTGTATTAGATACACAATATAGGGATATAATTTGATTAAACAGATTGATAACATTGCAACGTTCAATCAGGTAATGTAACACAAAAATCTTTAGAAAATGTGTAATAGTAATGCTTTTCTAAATGACAAAGCATCTGTACCTTCTCCTTTGGCATACTAAGGCATTCTAGGTAGCTGAAGCAGTAGTAGTAACAGACTCAAATGCTGATATTGTTTTATTGAGACTACTATAGAGAGACTTATTTTCAGATTTGTCATGATCTTTCCTGGCAGAGCAGCGTGTGCATGCACCTTTTAATTATAAGATGAATAGTATTTCTAAGTGCCCACGTACAGCATAGGATCTATGTGCCAAATAGCCAGACTTCTCAATGAAGTCAATGGCTAAATTTTTCTCTTAAGGTTAGAACCACAAGAGGGACTTAGGCTTAGCAACACTTAATGGTCACCTAGTGGAATCCACAGTCCCACATTAGGCATCCAGGTTCCCTATACATTGCAGGGGGAGAGTTAGGCCCCTAACAATGGGATGGGGCATGCTGAGCGGGGAGCTGCCTAAACTAACCAATAGGAGATGCTGTAGAGAAAGATGTAGCCTAAGCCCTACCATTCAAAGTCAGTTAGGTGCCTGACAGGAAGCACCTTTCTCCGCTTGGGATTCACAGCTGTGAACCCTCTCCTGGAATTAAGCACCAAAGCCAGGTCAGCCCTTTTTCTCAAAAACCAGAGGAGGAAGTGCTTGTGGCTCCTTTCTTCCCTAGTACCTAAATCCCTTTGTGGATCTAGCCCTTAGTGTCATTAGTATAACCCCACTAAAGCCACCCAAGCAAAATTTGGCCCAGTATATTATTTCAATGCTGAAACTAAATCCATCATGGAATTGTAATGATTTTTTCCATAGAAAGGACATTATGATATTAATCTTTCTGGAGCTTCCAATTATAGTATATCATACAGAGTATTCTAATTCAGGTTCAGCTGACTTCTGTGGAGTTGCACCAGTGAAAATGAAAATAGAATTTGGCCCACTAAATTCAATGCACACTTTGCCTAAGGATGATTTGGCTCATACAGACCACACAGGCACTGGGAAATACTGCTCCTTGCATAATTACAGGTGCTGATACTACAAGTATGAAATCAGTATAAGGTGGATAACCTCAACATGGTTTTAGAGAAGAATTAAGAATCACTGTTTTTTTTTTTTAAATATAGAACCAGTGTTTTCCACCTGCCAGAAAACCCATCTGTATGTCTAACATTCTCACTACTCGTCTGGTTACACATTGTACAAAATGAGCATTTAGTGCTGTTCATTCATTCTTTTCTAAGCCCCTAAATGTGCTTAGAAGCTCAGTGAAGAATGGATGATGTTAGATGACTCAAAGGATTACATTTCAAAATGGTGTACCAGAATTAAGACTCCCATAACTTATCTATTAGCTGTCACTGTGTCTGTGCATCACCATAATTAATCGCCTTGGCCCTAATCCTACATGGTACTTAAGCACATGCTTAACTTTAAGTCCATGAATAGTCCCATTGACTTCATTGGGACTTAAAATTAAGTATGTGCTTTCCTGGACTGGGGCCCCAGTCTACTGGGGCCTGAGCCAGTGCTTTTTGAAGTCTACAGCAGTCTTTCCATTGACTTCAATGGGCATTGAATAAGGCCCCTTCTCCTCTGTAAAGGAAGAGTGGGATTGCTTTTTAAAGCCCTACCACTTTATGGGGCTAGTCCTGCAGTCCCTGGTTAGTTCTTATTCAAGAAAAATTTCTGGTGAAACTGATGCAAGTTTTGCTTGAGTAAAGACTGACCTGAGCTTTTAATTGATAGAGAATAATTCGCTTAACTAGTTTAGCTTTCTTTCTGCTTATACAGTGTCAACAAGCAGATCCTGATTTACTCCCCATTCAAATGTATTGGGAAAATAATTCGGAGAGTCTTTTACTCCATAAATTAATTGCAAAAAGTTCAATGTGAATGTTCAATATTCAGTATTCAAAATATGAGCTGTTATGATTGGTCAGTCATTTGGTATTGCTTTTTCCCTGGTTGGAGGACCATAATACTTACAATCCGGGGGCAGGCCTTGTAATTCATTCACTGGAGTTTTATTCTCACAGGCAGCAAAAGATCAGGGTAGGGAGACACCTCTAAATTTTAAACCTTTCTTTTTCTGGGTCCCACAGGGACACCATCAACTTGAAATCCAATCATATTTTAAAAAATGGATTAAAAGTAGTTTCAGGTACTACATCTGCTCAAGTCCCCTGCCAATTTTTGTGGCTTTATAATCAGATTTTCCAATTTTTAAAAAAATGTTTCTTTCCCATGCTCCAGGGGATTTTATTAAATGTGCCTATTTTTACCTCAGCATAGGTACAGTGGAGTTTCCCAGCCTTCCCACCTCAATATGACATCCAGAAAAAATAGACCGAGTTGAAAAGTTTTGAATGAAACATTTTCTGGTAAGAAATGGGATTTTGTAGAAAATGGAAATATTCTCCTGGAAAAGATCCATTTTGATGGAATTTTCCATTAGGAAAATTGAAATGAAATGTTTTGTTTCAGGTTGACATTAATCTCCACATCCGCCTGAGCTGCTGGGATACTCATGGGAAGTTCTGGGTCTCTCTTGAGACTCCCACAATGCACTGCAGCAGCCTAGCCAGGAATAGAGACTGCAGCACATGTTGTCCAGCTGAGGAGCAAGACTCATATGGGTGAATGGGGCCTCGAGAGACCACAACTCCTGCTCCCATGAGGTACTGCAGCTGCTCAGGTGGATGCAGAGACCAATGTCAAACATACCTGAAACAAAATGATTTGTTTGTAGTTGACAAACCGAAAGGTTCTGTTTCAATTTCTGGATGTCTGCAAAAAGTTTAAATATTTTGACTTTTTGTCCTGTATCAGCTTGAACACAAATGTTAAATATCAGAATTTCCCTTGGGATGGAAATTCCATTTTTCAGTCAGCTCGAATGCCTTGTTATTTAACTCTGCTATAGAGTCATTAAACCTTTTAGACTATGTGCTCCTTTCCATGGGAAAACCTGTGGGAAGAAAAATAGGCCCCTGAAATCTCCCTGGCTTGAAAACAACAGAAAGCCTGTCACACACTTTCCCTCTTCATAGAGGTGGGATTTGTGGCAACATGAATGGAGCAAAAGTTATGGCCCTTTAACTGCATGGAGACTTTCTGCCACCTCTTTTCACTCTCATGATTTTCATAAGGCCATTATATTTAGTAGCAGGAAATAATATTTTAAAATACTGCCCCCCTCACACACCTCTATTTTTATTTATCTAAAGTTATTTGGTTTCTTATGAAAGTTACAGTTAACTTTTAATTGCTCTAGTTCTGCAGAGATTGAGAATATCCTCAAAAGGACAGATTTAGAACCAATTGGTCTGATTATGTTGAAGTACTAGAGAGAATTAAGTTCAAGATATAATTTTGTCATGTCCCTGGTTTCAAAGAAAAGAAGAAAAATCCTTTCATTTTCCCTCTTCATAAAACCTACTGTAACCTTGTCAGTGCTCACTGAATTGATGCTACATTGAAAATAGTGCTGAACAAGTTGCATATTGTGAATCTCATAATACTATAATGTAAGATTATGCAAAGGATTAAAAAATGAAGATCAACAAGTTAAGATGTCAATAGTTATGCCAAGGCACCTTTTCTTCCCTTTCAAAAGCATTAAAACAAAGCAAATTCCACTATGCTAGTGATTCTGTTTTATCCACCATCTACTGACAGCCTCAATGATAATTCTCTTTATTCAAGTGGTTCCTTCTTGTCTTCCACCTGTTGGTATCCAAGCAACTGTGACAATGCCAAAGCACATACTGCTATATGTTGCAGAGTCACTGCTACTATACTTTCTTGTTTATGGTAATTTAATAAGAAACACCATCAAACTCCAAACCAAGAGTTTTCACTTCTAATTGGTACAGTCATGTTTCTAGGAATTTGGAAAGCTATCAAGATGGGCTCAAGTCAGCACAATTATGATCCAGATTATGTGCGGCTCAAAGTTTGAGGCCCAAGGTTTTCCATTCATAAAGCTGTACATCATATGATAGAAGATCAGACTTTTCCTCACTCACATTTCCCCTGACACACCTTTTACATGCCCCAGGATTCTTCTTCACTTACCAGTACCACTTGGTTGGAAGATTTTCTATAGCTGTAAGATTTAGTTGTATGTTTGCCTCAGTAGCCACACTATAAATAATGCTGCAGTAACTGGGTAGCACTTGAAATCTTGCCTTTCTCCCAAAACACGAGACTTTGTCTACCTTGGGAATTTGACACAATTCCTGCCATTGATAGTCAGCCTTTTATGTAGCCGCACTAGTGCAAATCCCAAGGGAAGACAGAGAAAACTAGGATTAATGCTGATGGAGCACCTCCTCTCTGAAACCAAAGTGAGCTCCATTTGCACATATCAAGGTCTACACTTAGGAGTGCCCAAACTTTTTGCCTGAATGACCCTATTTTCAGACTTATTGCTTCCTGTGACCCCAGACAACAAGAAGGACACCATTTTGTAGAGTACCGTACATGTGAGGTCATGCTGTTCAGAGCAAAATGGCATCCTCTGCACAGTCAGGACTGCTACAACCCCATCCACTAATGGCATGACCCCATTCAGGGTTGCGACCCATAGTTGTGGAATTGCTAGGGTTACCCAGGTGCAGCTACATCAGAGACTTGCCATTGATTGCTAAAATTGGGGCAAAATTCCAATATAGACAAGGGCTGGTGTCATAAATGGAGGTTTGAGTTTAGGTTTTTTGTATGTTAGGAGTATATCCTTGCCACCCTGAGGTAGCAATGATAAAGGGAGCTCCACTCCTGAGAAAAAATCTCATTAAGGAAAATAAATACACAAGAGCAGCCTGTAGCCCTGCTCCTTAAAACCATGAGATCTTGACCCAAAAAATCTCTTTGGGTTGGATTCTAACTCTACAGTCCTGCTTGAATATGGGGCAGCACATAGCTAGGATGCTCCAGGGACAGGATAGGAACCAGATTGTGGCTCTGAGGATCACAATCTGCTTCCTGCTGCCCCTTTGTTTTGGCGGAGAAGCAATCTGTGCCACATCCCACTCTGTGGTGGAGCTGGTATGTAGGCTGGTGTGCTGAGGGGTAGAACCAAAACTCCGCCATCTCGCAGTCCCTGCCTGCCCACTTCCTGCCAACCGACATGGGAGGGAGAGTAACAACTTGGTAGTGGCTGCTTTTATCACGTAAGCTCTGACAATGCTAGTAGTCCATAAAAGGGATGCAAAGGAACTCCTTATGCCTTCCCCCTGCACTATTATCCTTAGCAGGAAGGCTAATGATGGAGCCTAAGGGATTTAAGTCCTCTCTAGTCTGTGTAAATTTAAAAAATTAAATAGGCCCTACTGTTATACCACCACTTCAGACAGGAAACAATATAGAAATGTTAGGGACCTTCATGTCCATGATGGGCTGAGTGTAGGCGGGGTTGTCCTACTGTATCACCATGGAAAGTATTTCCTCTTAGCTAGCTTGATCATTTGTAACTGGAGCTGGAAAGTGCACACCAAAATGTAACCTGCATTAAAAGAATTTTGTGGGCTGTACAAATCATAAGGGTAAGTACTTCACAAAATACTGTCAACTGAGGCGTATATTTAAAAGGTTAGATAAAATATCTCCTTGCTGTTTTTTTCCAGTTCTTTTCTTTTTATAGTCCACTGCAAAACAACAATAGATAAAAAGGCTGAATATAATGCATGTATATTTTTTTTTTATTTTTTTTTTACCTTTCCCAAAGGAGTCTCTGTGCTACCCACACTAATTGTAGGTTTTTCTGAAAATGCAGCATGAATCATTTATAAATAAAGAGACTTTAAAATCCTTAAAAGACTCCCTGAGGTATTCAGTATTTCAGCATAAAATAACTGTTAAATGGAGTTATTCTGAATTAGCTTTTACTGGAAAGTGGTGAAAATAAAGTTTTCTTTTCACTGTGAATGTGCAATAATTCTTTTACACAGCTACCCTGGGTAATTGACAAGTGATTTTCATAATTCAGGTTTTAGCAAAGAAATCATCTGAAGTGGCTAACATTAAATGAAGGGAGCTGCTATTAAAACATTGCTTTCAAGAAAAACTGCATGAGATGTCAGTACCAAGGGCTCTGTGTTGAAACCTAAAAACATAATAAAATAAAAACACAGACATTGAGGCTCAGTAACAAATTTATACACACGTCCTCCTCACACACACACTTAAAAAATAAAAAAGGACTTTTTCATTTTAATCTTTCCTATAAAAGCAATAATTATTTTAATGCATAGATAACCCCAGAAAGGCACAGCACTCAGAAATGGTGGTTGATTTGCCTGTCTCCTTTGGACTTCATAACCTTGGCTGTCCATACCCAGTGTACAAGCAAAGGTCACATTTGATCTCGGTGTGTACAATTATGCAGAGGAGGCTTCTTCAACACTTTGTAGTTGATTGACAAATTGGTCTGTCACTCAAATGCTCCTTCAACTTATCGTGAACAGTAAAGAAAATTATCTGTTCTGTGCATATGTGAGAAAAAGCTTGTTCATTAACCTCTAGACTGCTGAAGCTGTGGAACACATAAAGCTTCAAGGAATATCCACTCTGTATAACAAGTATACTAAAGATTCAGGTATATATGTATCTCTGTTCGAATTTACACAGTATACCTGTCTGGTCTATATAATAAATCTGAGGAATGTTTATGTGTATAAACATACAGACACATACATGCAAACACATAAATATACCTGGGTAACATTTTATAGTACAACATTCTTCATATTAGCTGGCAATGGCTTTTATCTAGGGGCATATATTGTAGCCCTCATATGCTGGTCTATTTACAAATGCCTCTGGATTGCAAATACAAGGATTAGGGTTATTTAGCGGACAATAAAGAGTTAGCTTAATTTAAGGCTGGCATAAGCAGGTGCAACTCAGTTGAATTTAGTGGCGATGTGCCCATTTATATCAGCAGTGAATGTCATCCTAAGTATCACAAAGTCATCATCTGGAGTCCACTTTTTACAGTTTGAGAATATTCCTGCAAATTATGTGTACATGTATCTCTCCCACTGCCCCACAAACTTCCAGTCTATCTGTCTGTCTATCTGATAAAGATATATCTCTCTATATCAATATATATGCTTTATTTTTTAGTCAATTTTAACTATAGTGTCAGTTCCAGCACTTTCCAAAGGCTACTGCCTTTCTCTTCTAGTCATTTTTTTTTATTCACTCATTATTGGAAAGTTTTCAAAGAATATTTTTACCTTCGTGTCTGGTACTAGCGGACAATGAAATTCTTCCTGTGACAAACCACAGTGAATGCATGTTTTTAGCAGAGATGGATCCCTGACATCTCTCTTCCCTCAAAACTTTGTGAAAGTTTTGATCAAGATCCAACTTGAAGCTGTGGTCCACCTCTGGATCAAACCTAAACAGAATATGACCTCTTTACTCTCTTCATATGTTCAGAAGTCTGGTCATTTCTGTCGGGGGTATTTTGCTCCAAATCTATGTTAAAGGATGACATAGGCTTAAATATCATTTAAAAAACACAAAACTTTTTGCTTTCACTATTAAAAATGTTTCTTTGCCGGTGGCTGACTAGCTTGAAGTCTTTGAAACACTGAGCTTTCTATAAAATCCAAATAATTCTCTGTAAATCAAAGTAATTGGCATGCTTGCTGCAAAGCCTGAAGCTGCTATTTTTTTTTTAAGGTAATCTCTAGAAAGTAGTTTGTACTCATGTTTTCACAGTGATTAAATATGCAAAGTAATTTTCATGATTATCACCCCGTTCTGAACCAAATCAGATGCGGCTATGCTTCTCTTTGTACAAAGCCAGTTATTGGATCAGATTCCAAAACAAATCCCTTGAATTTGGCGGATCATCATTTTAAAAGGGGGCTTGTTAAGGTAATGATTAAATTAAACCACCCCTTTAAGAATATTTAGATCTGGTCTGCCAAGCGGAACGGTCTAATGGTTTTTAAATTAGGAGCTGCGAATGCTAGTGAATTTCTTTTGTGGGTCAAGTGGGTATTAACAAATGCTAAGACTGTTCTCTCTTTTGTCATCACCTTGAAATCTGCAAAGAAAAGGGAAGAGTGGGAAAGACACAAGGAGAGAAGCTGTGTTAGTATTTAACATCAGTGCTTTTAACCAAGGGCAGCTTCAGATTTACAAGGTTGGATAGGAGAAGATATGAGATGATGTTGCTAGTAATCTCTTTATACCTCACTCTTGAGAGAGACTGAAGCTTGAATCTTCAAGGAAGTGGAGAACCCAAGTGCATTGAATTCTGGCAGGCTTAAGCTGATGCAGAGGTGTAATAGCCCACTAACCACAGGAGCATGGATAACAACTGATACCTATGTCTGCAAGATTTTTTAACCCTGTCACTATTAAGTGGACTTGCAACCCCATATGGTGCTGAAATTTTGCAGAGTTTTGTCCTTTGCTTTTTGTGGAGGGTGTGGCTGAGCTCTGTCCAATATCAGCAAATGAGTTTGCCTTTTAGATACTCTAGACAATGTTATGTTGTTGTTGTTTCCACCCCACAACACTAATTGGTACCAAAGTTTGATGGAGCGTGGATCTGTGTAGTCACAATATTCTGCCCTGGTGGAAACAAAAGCCAAATCATAATAAAAGTCAATCTGGTCAGATCAATACAAACCTAACCGAACTGATATTCTGCAGCATGCTGTGTGTGCATGTATTAAAGTGAGAGTGGCTGCTACAGCTAAGACTGATAAATAGTTTTATTCAAACTCCTTGTTTAGTTACTGGCAAGTTTCTGAAAATGGCACCACTTGGGCTAAAATGTAATTTGGGGGTGGGGTGGTAAAGGGGAATTTGAGTTACTCTGAAAAGAGTGGGGAAAGTAGTTTTCCCATGTTTAAAAAGGAAGACAATTCTTATGACCATTTTGCGGCGAAGAGCATTACAATTAAAATGGCTGGGGGTGTGGAAAGTTGGCATTTGGTATGGACATAGACATAACTGATGAGATGTGCTTTCTCATGTTCAGGTGACATTTTAGTCTGCAATTGACTGAGTTATGTCCCTTTGAAAATCTCATGCTCTGCACATGTAGTACTGTATAGTCTGCATAGGGTTTTTTGCTAAGCTTGTAAAGTGTGCGCTTAAGGAAAGCTGTGCTGCATGTGTGTGTGGCTAACTTAGCTGTGAGTGTGAACAGTTTCCTGAAGATACAAAGAGGTTAGGGAGGGTTGTCACACACTGCTGAGCTCTTGGCTCATTCTCTGCAAAAATTGCAAGGTGCAAAGGGGTGAGGGAATGGCGGTTCTGCATTTTGTAAGGTTTACAAAAAGAAGTACCACTCTGCTGCTCCTTATGAACTTTGTGCATTCCAGTATTGTGGAGCTGGTGACCACAGTAGTCTCAATGAGCATTGTGGGACGCCTCCTAGAGGCCTCTTAGGGCAACATAAGCAATGCAGAGTCTACACTGACACTGCATCACTTTAACTATGTTGAAAAAAGCACTATGCCACTCATCAAGGTGGTTTTATTATGACAGTGACCAATACCAGATGTTTCAGAGGAAGGAACAAGAAACTCCTCAAATATTAATTATTAACTATGTTGCTCATTAGGGGAAGTTTCATCATAACCCCTATTGTTGGCTTATATCTCACTGGATAAGGGTTTATATCTGAGCCAAATGATCCTTTCCAATCTAACTGTGGATGTTCACATTGGACCTGATTCTCCGTTACACAAAGGCACCTTTACACCACTCTGGCAGTGGAAAATGCCTTAAAGTGGGTGCTAAGGCACCTTTAAACTGATGCAGTAGTGTAAAGGAACCTTAGTGTAACTGAGAATCAGGCCTATTCACTATAAATATCTAATCATTTTGACTCCTACTGATATATTGACCTTAATGATATCTTGTGGCAATGAGTTCCACAAGTCATAAAATAAATTCTCTTATCAGTTATATTGACCATCCCCTTGTGCCTGTATTATATAAAAGAGTAAAGAGAATTTCCCAATTTACCATCTCAAAACCATATTTTGTGTACTTCTGTCATGATGCCGCTTATCTGTCTCCTCTCTATGCTCAATCTTGCTGTGCTTCTAAACATTTTTGTTACCCCATCTTTGAAGCCCTTCTGCTATATCTTTTCTTTGAGATAGTCTGACCAAAACTGAACATAGTATTCCAGGTGAGGATATACCATTAATGTGTGTTATAAATGCAATATAGTACTTTCAGCATTATTTTCTATTCCATTATGTGCACATCTAAACATTTTGTTTGCTTTGTTGACTGCCACTGCACATTGACCAGAGATTTTCATTGAAATGTTCACAGTGAAGCCCAGTGTGGTTACAGTTAAGGTAGAACCAACATTGTGGAGGAATAATTCCCAACGTGTCATAATGCATGTGGACAGGGGGCGGAGATAAGGTTGTGCATACAGCCTTAATTGTGGCCAGGGCCGCCCAGAGGATTCAGGGGATCTGGGGTCTTCGGTGGCGGGGGGCTTCCGCCGCCGAATTGCTGCCGAAGACCCGGCACTTTGGCAGTGGGTCCCAGGGCGGAAGGACCCCCCGCCGCGGGTCTTCAGGGCACTTCGGCGGCAGGTCCCGGAGCGGAAGGACCCCCCGCCGCTGAATTGCCACCGAAGACCCGAACGGAAGAAGCTCCGGGGGCCCGGGCCCTGCGAGAGTTTTCCAGGCACCCCGCTCCAGGGGCCCCGAAAAACTCTCATGGGGGCCTGGGGCAAATTGCCCCACTTCCCCCCCCCCCCTCTGGGCAGCCCTGGTTGTGGCAGATCTTGGTTTTTGAAAGTTCAAATGTGCAACAGTAACTAATAGTAGTTCCATAACCCAAAACTGTCTACATATCACAGGAACATACTGCAGTAGAACCTCAGAGTTATGAACACCTCGGGAATGGAGGTTGTTCATAACTCTGAAAGGTTCGTAACTCTGAACAAAACATTATGCTTGTTCTTTCAAAAGTTTACAACTGAACGTTGATTTAATACAACTTTCAAACTTTACTATGCAGAAGAAAAATGCTGCTTTTAACCATCTTAATTTAAATGAAGCAAGCACAGAAACAGTTTCCTTACCTTGTCAAATCTTTTTTTAAAACTTTCCCTTAATTTTTTTAGTAGTTTATGTTTAACACAGTACTGTACTTTATTTGCTTATTTTTGTTTTGTTTTGTTTTTTTGTCTCTGCTGCTGCCTGATTGCATACTTCTGGTTCTAAATTAGGTGTGTGGTTCGTCGGTCAGTTCATAACTCTGGTGTTTGTAACTCTGAGGTTCTACTTTATCTCAGGTACCTTAGGAGGTCTGTAGAAAGAAGTCTGCTGCCCTGCAGCCAGGTACACAGGCATGCACCCCTCCCCCTTTAAAGCCCTGGAAATTTTTGAAATTCCACTTCCTGTTTTCTTGGCGTGGACAGAACACACAGCGTCTTCCCAGGTGACCATGCTGGCTCTCTGCAGCAAACACACTTTCACTTGGAGTACACCAGAGTTGTTGGATCTGCTGAGTCTGTGGGGAGAGGGGGCTGTGCAGTCGCAGCTCTGCTCCAGCTGCAGGAACTTTGATGCTTACGAGCACAGGCACCGACTTTCTAATTTTCCTGGGGATGCTCTGCCTCAGGCCTTGCCCTCACTGTACCCGTGTGCCCAAGGCCCCAGCTCCGCCCCGCCCTCTTCCCACCCCGTTCTGCCTCCTCCCCCGAGTGCGCCCCGCCCCTGCTCCTCGTCCTCCTCCGCAGCGCCTCCTGCCTCTGGCTTCTCCCAGCAAATTCAAACCTGGAGGGTCTCAGATGCAGGGGAATCAGCCCTGGCACTTGCTGCTGTGCTGGTAAAATTCACCCCTTGGGAGCATGACTCTAGTGCCAGGGGCTGTTGGCAGCTCAGAGGGCCAGGGTCAGTTCTCCAGGGGAGGCGGTTCGGAAGTTACTGGATGGGACACCCACCAGAGCCTGGAAACCTCAGCTTGGCCCAGGCACCTCACCAAGCAAAACTGCCCCACTCCCGGGCCCGGCGTGCGGGACTTGGACATGTGGAAAGCTTTGTGCCTGGAGGTGGGGGCACGGCCCAAGCTGGGGACAGCCAGTACCAGATCAGCTAGTGGGTCTGGCTACCCAGCTGCCTTGGCCATAGCCTGGCCGTCTGCCCCCTCAGTGCACTGAGCTGTTCCCTCCCATGCTGCCCCACGGACACGGGTTGTTCCTCCCACACCCTGCGCTGCTGCTGGACATCAGCCCCTGTCGATCGCTGCTCTGCAACCCAGCAGCTGCCTGAGAAAGCCTGGCTGGGGAGATGGCTTCTGCTCCCTGCCCAGGCTCTCTCAGGCAGCTGCCAACCCTGGGGGGGAGGGATAGCTCAGTGGTTTGAGCATTGGCCTGCTAAACCCAGGGTTGTGAGTTCAATCCTTGAGGGGGCCACTTGGGGATCTGAGGCAAAATCAGTACTTGGTCCTGCTAGTGAAGGCAGGGGACTGGACTCAATGACCTTTCAAGGTCCCTTCCAGTTCTAGGAGATGGGATATCTCCAAAAAAAAAAAAAAAAAAAAAAAAACCACCACGCTGTAGAGCAGCGTCCCAGTGGCTGGAAGGGGCTGGTCCCACCCCTTCCACTCCTGGCTCTGCCCCTTCCACTCCCTGCCGGTAGGTGCTGAGCACCCACTATTTTTTTTTGTAGATGCTCCAGCCCTGGAGCACCCACAGAGTTGGCACCTATGCTTACGGGCAGATTGCTGATGGCATGGAGGAGAAGGGGGCACTAAAGGGACATGCAGCAGTGCCATGCTAAGATCAAGGAGCTGAGACAAGCATACCAGAAGGCAAAGAAGGCCAGTCATCAGTCTGGTGGCATCTGCCACTTCTACAAGGAGCTGCATGCCATCCTTGGCAGTGACCCCACCTTCACCACCAAGAGCCCCATGGATAATTTGGGGGTGCTGGAGGCAGTGGCCAGTGGCGTTAGCGCCAAGGACAAAGTGGT
Source organism: Chrysemys picta bellii (assembly GCF_011386835.1). Classification (NCBI taxonomy): domain Eukaryota; kingdom Metazoa; phylum Chordata; order Testudines; family Emydidae; genus Chrysemys; species Chrysemys picta. Next base: position 129,330,227 of record NC_088794.1, read on the forward strand.
GGAGTTGAAGGAGGATGGGGGACAGGTGACAGGGACATCTGGTGGCGCGGGGAGCCAGGACCTCTTTTTAACTCTGGAGGGGGTAGCCAGTCCCAGCAGTCCGGCTCTGGTGCACCTGATGCAGGAGAAGGGAGCTCCAGTTAGTACTCCTTGAGCTTTGATTCTGCAGGGAGACATGAGCTAGAGGTCTGCTTTTTTGTTTGTTTGTTTGTTTGTTTCAAATGTAGGATAGGAATAGAAATAACCAACACAGGCACAGTTTGGTTCTCATTCCCCTACGCAGGTAGGCAGAGGGGGCCCTGTGGAAAAGTTTGTTGATGCACACTAGGATGTTCTGGGAATCCTGCATAGAGATCTCTGGGAAACTTTCCTGGAGGTACTCTGCAATCCTCTGCCAAAGATTCCTTGGGAGGGCAGCCTTGTTTTTTCCCCTGCAGTAGGAAGCTTTGATACGCCAATCACAATGATCTCTGCAGACACCAAAGCAGCACACAGGTGAGCAGCATCTGGCCTCAGTCTATAGCCGCACACATGGATGCAGAAGCTGTACCCTTGCATTCTCTGTTACATTCAGGAGCGAGATATCAGCTGCTATAGCCCCCGCCTGTGGAAAACAGTGCAGTATTCAGAATAGTGGCCCTAGGCCAGGGGTGGGCAAACTTTTTAGGGCCACATCTGGGAAGAGAAATTGTATGGTGGGCCATGAATGCTCACAAAACTGTGGTTGGGGTGTGGGCTCTGGTTGGAGGGTGCAGGTTCTGGGGTGGGGCCAGAAATGAGGAGTTCAGGGTGTGGGATGGGGCTCCAGACTTGGGAGGGGGAGTGGGGTGCAGGACGGGGGGGTTCAGGCTCCAGCTGGGGGTTCGGGCTCTGGGGTGGGACTGGGGATGAGGAGTTTGGGGTGCAGGAGGGTGCTCTGGGCTGGGACCAAGGGGTTCGGAGGGCAGGAGGGGGATCAGGGCTGGGGCAGGGGGTTGGGGTATGGGAAGGGGTGCAGCCTCTGGCTGGGGGTGCGGGCTCTGGGGTGGGGCTGAGGATGAGGGGTTTGGGGTGCAGGAGGGTGCTCCGGGCTGGGACCAAGGGGTTTGGAGGGTAGCAGGGGGATGAGAGCTGAGGCAGGGGATTGGGGTGTGAGGAGAGACTCAGGGTTGCAGGATCTGGGCGGCGCTTACCTCAAGTGGCTCCCGGAAGCAGCAGCATGTCTCTTTTCCGGCTCCTACATGGAGGTGCAGCCAGACGGCTCTGCACACTGCCCCATCCGCAGGCACCACCCCTGAAGCTCCCATTGGAGCAGGGCCATTGGAGTGCATAGGAGCTGGAGGGGGGCCATGCCACGGCTTCCAGGAACCACATGGAGTGACCCCCCCGACCCTGTGTCCCGGCTGCAGCGCTGGAGGGGGGCCATGCCGTGGCTTCTGGGAGCCGTGTGGAGCAGCCCCCAACCCTGCGCCCCTGGCTGGAACAGGGCAAGCCCTAGACCCCACTCCCCAGCAGGAGCTTGAGGGCCAGCTTGAAATGGCTGGTGGGCAGGATACGGACCGCAGGCCGTAGTTTGCCCACCCCTGCTCTAGGCGCATGTATTGATACTCTCGTGAACCCCCCCTTTGTCCCATCTTGCCCCTTCCCACCCTCACCCCTGAGTGAAACTCACCATGGTTAGAACTCTCGCTGAGCTGTATGCCTGCCAAGGGAAAGTGAAAAAGTGGTTTATCTAACTTATATGAATCAATATGTGAGTGCACTCACAAGAGTGCCTCCGTCTGTTGTTTCTTTAGCATCTACAGATGTGCCCTTGTGGGTTTCCTCCTGCTGAGTGGCTCTGAGTGCTAAGGAGACGAACCTGGAGGAGTAAGGAAGACATGTTCAGGGAGCAGTTGGATTTGTCTGATGTAGCTGATAGTGAGCAGAGAGCATGGAGAGTCTATAAATGAAAGAATGAGAATTGATAGCCAGGAGAGGAAAGAGTAGCAGGAGCAGATGATACAGCTTCTGGAGGACCAAACAGACATGCTGATGTCCCTGGTTGTTCTGCAGGTGGAACACTTGCATGGTCACCTCCCCCTGCAGCCAATACAGAATTGCCTTCCATGCCCTCCCCACACCCTCCTCCCCGTTCCTTGCATGTTCCCAGGCCATCCCAGTACCCCATGCACTCCAACCCTAGGGACATATTTCTGAATGCCAGCTGGACATACACCCAGCTGTGAGAGCCTCATTTCAAAAAAGTGCTCTTGAGTGTCATGTCCCTTTTAGTATCAGAGGGGTAGCCATGTTAGTCTGGATCTGTAAAAAGCAACAAAGAGTCCTGTGGCACCTGAAAGACAACAGATGTATTGGAACATAAGCTTTGGTGGGTGAATGCCCACTTCATCAGACGTCTATGTTCCAATACATCTGTTAGTCTTTCAGGTGCCACAGGACTCTTTGTTGCTTTTTACATGTCCCTTTTAGAAAATATAAATGTTTGTATTGTTGATAAATAAAAATGTACTTATAGAAAGAAAATGAATCTTTGTCTACAAATCACAGTGGTTGCTGCTGAAATTCATACACAGTGGCAATCAGTGCATTAGCAGAGTACAGTGAACGCACAGACAGCAGTCATTACAAGGGTCATACTATGGTGCAAGAAAGCAATGCCTAGCTCAAAGTATTACAGACAGACACATTACTGGGGCTTATTGTAAAAATGCTCCTTCAAAGCTTCCCTGCTTCGAATAGCCCCCCATTGAGCCCAGTAACAGACCTGGTATCTGGCTGCTTAAAAGCAGCCACCAGCCAATCCACCTCAATGCTCCACCCCTGCAGAAACTTCCCCCCTTAGCTTCACAAATGTTATGCAGAGCACAGCAGGCTGCTATGACCATGGGAATATTTTCCTCATTGAGGTCCAACCTGTCAAAAAGATAGCACCAGCCACCCTTTAATCTGCCAAAGGCACATTCAATGGTTGTCTGCACCTTTTGTACCTGTTGTTGAAGTGCTCCTTGCTGCTGTTAAGGTTTCTGGTGTAAGACTTCATGAATCACAGGAGCAAGGGGTAGGCTGGGTCTCCCAAGATCACAAATGGAATTTCCAAATCCCCAATTGTAATCTTCTGGTCTGGAAAGAAAGTCCCTGCTTGCCGCTTTCTATCTGGGCTAATGTGTCTGAAGATGAGTGTGTCATGCTTCTCTGACCATCCCATGTTGATGTTGGTGAAACAACTTCGGTGACACCTCAGTGCTTGCAATACTATAGAAAAGTAGCTCTCTGTTGATGTACTACATCACAAAAAAGCAGTTTAATTACAGCGGTAGACGATCGTCGACAAAACTTAAGTCGACAAAACTGTGTAGTTTACACATGGCCCAAGTGGTAGATGCTTACGCAGCTCATATTGTAAGCTTTTTAGGGTAGGAGCTGTACCTTTTGTGCATGGGGGCAGAGCCTGCCACCTAGTGTGGCTAGATGAATATACATAATGATTATTATGATTTTTTTTAGATGCAGTCATGGTAAATGAGTAAATATGGTTTAAAAATGTGCTCTCCATCCTTCCCAAAATGTTCTGAGTTGGAACTTGGTAAATAAGCATCCTTAAAATGGGGAGTGTATACTGGGCCCGTGTTTGAAAATCCAGTTTTTCTTTTTGAGCCTACAGTTTGTAGCTACAGTTATTTGTACTTGGATATCAGGGACATAGACATCCAAATGATATCACATGCATCACACATACTGTGGGTGTGAAATTTGCACCCACCAATATTTGTAGGCCCAGAATTGCTGTCACAAAAATGGAAAGCAGGTTGAGTGCCTATGTAAATACAGACTCATTATGTCTGATAGGTTTTCAAACAAATCATTTTTTTTTTAGTAATCTTGTAAGACAGCAAGAAACAAAAACTGGTATAAACCCAGTATAATAATAAGGTTTTGAGCATTGCCTTAGGTTTTGAGATGAACATTTTTAACCCACTGATATCTTACTTGGGAACTAATTTTCTTTGCTGAGTTGTAAGTCAAATCTCTGCTTTTGGCTTATCTGCAAAGGAGATCTCAACTGCATATTCTACCCTTGATCTCTGCACAAAGCATTCATTGACGTCAATATGAGTTTTAGATTAGAGTTATGTAAACCTTTCACAATAAAATCTGAAGTTATGCAAACCTCTGTTTTTAGTTCAAACATGGAAACAAAACAAGCAGTGTTCCATGCAGAAATTTTCATAGCCCGAAAAATGTTCATAGAAAAGCTTGTTATTTCTATATAATCATGACTTTTTCAAGACTCAGTACTATGGTTTTGTTTCTAGATTCAGCTGGTCCCATGGTAGGTCATCTGGATTAGATAAACCTTTGCAGTTTCACCTATATTGCAGTCGGTTTGAACAACCCTGACTCTTGAGACTAGAGATGGACTCAAGCCTCAAAAATGTTATCCCCATTTTAAATCTCACTAAGTCTGGAGCTGTTCAGATCTTTTCTGAAGGGGGATCAAGGTGGAATGGGATGTCCATTATTCAAATTATGATAACATCAAGTTTAGATCCAGATATGGGTTTGGATTCCAAGCACCATATACTCTCCTCAAAGATGCCTGGATCCAGATTTTTGGTTTGGGTCTATTTCTGCTTAATGCAAAGCTGTAGGAGTGCAAAACTACATGAGCAGAAATGACAAAAAAGTTAGTTACAACACTCCTGAAACCTCTGAAACCAGTAGGCATTACCCAACTCTCAGGGGAATAGAAAGCAGAAAATGGAGTAAAGATCTATTGTGGAGATTGGGAAAGGAGCTTCCCCTTAAGTGTCTAAAGATCATTGGCTTTCTATGGACAGTATCTTGTTTTACAACTTCTGTGATGTGTAGCTCTGCACTGAGATAGTGACAGAAGATAACTTGAAGCCCGTTCCTGAAGTTATCTGGGAGATTTGCTTGAGTAAGGAATGCAGGATCAAGCTTGTACTATGGACTTTCACAACAGACCAGAGCAGCTCCTTAGAGTCATTCTTAGTGATCAGAGAAATAATGTGATTCAATTAAAAATTGTAAATGCATGTTTACCATTAGATAGGAATGGCTGCTTCACAGCAGGTTTAGTCTATTAGGTAAATAATGTACATTTTAAAAAGATTTATAAATATGTATTTGACCAAAGGATTCACTCAGGTGTCTTAGATAATTAATATGCAATGGAGAACTTTCCATTAAGCTTTTTGCTTCTCTTTTCCCTTTAAAAAGCAAAGAAGTTAAATAAAAACAACAAACAAACAAAAACACCATACCCACCATTGTTTGAATAATGGTATACCTGGGACATAAACCACAAAAAACAGGCACTGGAACTTAAGGCTGGTGCAACCTGTGCTGTAAAGCTGATTTTCTTTTCCTTCTCCATGACGGCTGGAATTAAAAGACCAAGTGTCAATCTAATTTGAAACTTCCTGGCTGTGGTCCATTTGTGTTGCAGCCTGAATCACGAAGAAATGGTTGTTTCTCCATAGGTAAGGCCAGATTGTTTCTGGCCCATGTGTGGGTGCTAAAGGTGAGTGGAAGGGCACAAAAAGGGGTGTAAGCCATACCAACGGGGTAGGGAGGGATGAGGATGAGCCGAGGTCATGGTGGTAGTCTCCTAAAGGGCACTGCAATAGGCATGCTGTCACTGTAGGCTGAGTGACAATGCCTCTCAGAGCTCACCCAGGAGCCAAGCAGCTCTGTGTTGCCCCTTTTGTGGGCCTGTTTATGCCTGGATGGTATAACCTGGACTTGTTTGCAACAAGTTTTCCATAATAGCCCTGACTTTGAGCTGATTTAGCCAATCTGCCTGTCATTTCTTAGGTATGCATCAAGGTTTTTAGACCATAAACTCTTCAAGGCAGGGCCTGTCTCTTACTGCTGTCGAGACCAACTACAATGGAGCTCTGATCCTGACTTGAGCCTTTGAGCACCATTCAATGTAAATGTTAAATAATAATAACAGCATTGATACCAGGTGCCTTTGCCAAAGGAATTTTTTTTTTGTAAAAGTTGTGGTAAGTGGACAAGACATTTGTCAACTGGCTTAGTTTGGGTTATTGGAGAGTTTCACTTCTATGAAAGTTTCTTAATTTTTTTTTAATGTCATATCTCATGAAGAGCTTTGGCTGGTGTTGCCAAAAAGATAGTTTGGACCTGGTTTTACTGCGTTATCCTCAATGAGGAATGGTGCCCTGGACTAGTTTTGCAGACTTTATTGAATTAATTTTGAAGACGATTGCTACATTGCCTATCTTTAAAACAAATTACTACAGAATACGAAAGCTATATTAAGTTAATTGTTGTCTATTCACAACCTTAATTCTGCCTTAGGATCTGATTAAAACAAGAAAAAAAGGAAATACTTCCATTGACTTCAATGGACTCTTCATCAGGCTCTCAATGAACTTTTTTCATTTGAAAAAGTAACATAAAGCACCTTATTTAATGACAAAGTGGTGCCCTTTTCATTTTCTTAGCCACAGATAAATGGCATAAGTTAACTGTTATTATGTTAATGGGAGATTGATGTGCTCATATATAAAATGAACATGGCACACATTAAATGGACTAAAAGCTGGCTAACTGATAGGTCTCAAAATGTAATAGTAAATGGGAAATCATCTTTGAGTGTGTGTGTTCTAGACGAGTCCCACAGGGATCTGTTCTTGGCCCTATGCTATTTAACATTTTTATCAGTGACCTGGAAGAAAACATAAAATCATCACTGATAAAGTTTGCAGATGACACAAAAATTGGAGACGTGGTAAATAATGAAGAAGACAGTTCACTTATACTTGGTAAACCAGGCACAAGTAAACAATATGTATTTTAATATGGCTAAATGTATACAAAGAGTGTTGGCCATACTTACATGATGGGAGACTGTATCCAGGAAAGCAGTGACTCTGAAAGAGATTTGGGGGTCTCAGTGAATAATCAGCTGAACATGCGCTCCCAGAGCAATGCTGTAGCCAAAAGGACTAATGTGATCCTTAGATGCACAAACAGGGGACTCTTGAGTAGGAATAGAGAGATTATTCAACCTCTGTATTTGGCAGTGATGCAACTGCTGCTAGAATCCTGTGTCCAGTTCTGGTGTCCTTAATTCAAGAACAATATTGAAAAATTGGAGGGGATTCAGAGAAAAGTCACAAGAATGATTAGAAAACTTGTCTTATAGTGATGGACTCAAGAAGCTCGATTATTTAGCTTAACAAAGAGAAGGCTAAGGGGTGACTTGATTACAGTATGTAAGTACCTATATGGGGAACAAATATTTAATAATGGCTCTTTAATCTAGCAGAGAAGGGTATAACATGAGCCCATGACTGGAAGTTGAACCTAGACAAATTCAGACTGGAAACAAAGAGTACATTTTTAACAGTGAGAGTAATAGCTGTTGGACCAATTTACCAAGGATCCTGGTGCATTCTCCATCACTGACAATTTTTAAATCAAGATTGGAAGTTTTTCTAGAAGATCTGCTCTAGGAATCATTTTGGGGAAGTTCTATGGCCAGTCTTATATAGAAGGTCAGGCTGGATGATCACAATGATCCCTTCTGGCCTTGGAATATGTGAATCATTAAAAGAATTCTGATGTTTTACTAGAAGTATTAAGCCACTGTGTATGTTGTACGTAGTCAGACTTCCTCCTTTTTGCTTCTTATGAAAGCGTGAGCATGATGGCACTGAAATGTAGAATGAATGGATTGCCTGCTTTACCTGGGCCCTTGTAAAAAGATGGTTTATCTCATGATGCTGCCCTGGCAAATCAAAGTTTAAATACATGAAATAAATGCTCTTCAGTCTCTCAAGAGCAGTAGGCCTCAGAGCAAAGCGTTTTAACTGTTTTATGGAGAATAAGACTCTGTTGCATTGTATCAGAGAGCAAGTGCACAAAGCTCTTTAGTAAGACCAAGAATGCTATGTTTACTTTTTAGTTTGTTTTATTATATGGATGCCATTCATGCTGCTATAGTTAAACTAATTTTAGTGCCTGTATTATAAATTCTTCCCCTCCCCTCAGATCAAATATTGGCATACGCCATCTGTTTTAGGACATTGCAGGAACTTTTTTTTTCTTTTGGCTAAAGTTTTAAAAACAAAATTTTAAGAAGCGTTTGTAGCCTCTAGAATCCTGTCCACATTTCAGAGTGCTCAATTAAAGCTCTGAAACATTTGCAGTCCTGCCATTTACTAATAATTAGAATGCTAAAACCAATGGAAGGGCATGGCCTCGTGGCTAGGTCACAGGCATGGGACTCTAGAAACCTGGGTTCTATTCTTAGCTCTGCCACAGATTTTCTGTGTGATGCTGGGCAAGTCTCTTAATGCTTGATCTTTAGAGTCAGTTGGAGTCTTTTCAGTGACTTATGCTCTTTATGCCTCAGTTCCCCATTTGTAAAATGGGATAGTAATTCTCCTACCTGTTTCACCTGTCTTGTCTACTTAGCGAATATGATTACATACAATGCCTAGCACAATGAGACCCTGATCTGATTTGGGGCCACTAGGCTCTGCAGTAATTCAAATAATAAATAATCATCTTCATCAAATTAGTCTCTAAGCTTTATCTATTTCTTACCTGAGTAAAATGAAACTGGCAACCATTGGGGGAATACACCCCTTTCCCTCTTCTTCTAACAATCTGACTGTTCAGAAAATATGAACATATTCTGGGTGAAACCCCGCCCTCACTGAAATCAATGGCAGAACTCCCACTGACAGGGCTGGCTTTAGGACCTGCGGGGCCCGATTTGAATACCCGGTGGCGGTCCGGGTCTTCGGCAGCACTTCGGCGGCAGGGGGTCCGCTCCGGGTCTTCTGCGGCACTGAAGGACCACCCCCCCCCCCGCCGCTGAAATGCCACCGAAGACCCGCCGCCGAAGTGCCGCCGAAGACCCGGAGCAGACCGCCACCGGGTGAGTAAAAAAAATTAAAAAGGCGCCTACGGCACGGGGCCCTCTTAGGTGCGGGCGCGGGGCCCGATTCCCAGGAATCAGCCTAAACCCGGCCCTGCCCATTGTCTACAAGGGTGGAGGGGGAGAGTTTCTCCCTTAATGCATAAGACAAGCCCATTCAGAGCTGCTGGCAACCTTTGGACTCCAATGGCTTATACCAGGCCTGAATTTAGCCCAAGGTGCTGACCACAACAAAATAACTCCTTTGTGCATATCTCCTGAGTCTGCAAGGTGTGGATCCTGGGTGTCCAGTGCAGTGGAAAGGCTCGATACACAGACCGTACCCACTCATGCATGTGCACCCACCTGCGGTCCATGTCCAGGAGTCAGATCACGTTGTTGCATTAGTGTGTTCAATGGTTTGTGTTTAATATTTTTAAAATGAGAGGAGGACAAGAGCAGGAAAGGCAGAGATTAACTCTAAACTCTTTATTTATTGAAGTCAGTTAAAAAATGCTGACCCTCTTTCTTTACTGGCAACCTTAATGTGCTATTTGTGTCACAACCATAATATCCTTTAGACATTTTCCTGTATTTAACATTTTAGAGCAACGACAATAGATCATTACTACTGTACAGATAATTCTTAGGGGCTAACTATAGTATATAGATTAACCAAAAAACCGATTATCTGCTCCCTTAAGGAAACAAGCTAACATGCACTATCCTATCCTTTAATATCAAAATGTTTCATGGTTATCACTTTTAGATAGGGTTTAGATTCTAGATTATGTCTATAGGAATGAGCAAGCAGTCTGTTCACTACCAGTCTGGCTTAATTTTCTCTTCAGTCTGTTTTTTTACCATTTTGTCAGATGCTATTTTTATGGATTTTTCCCCCCTTATAAAAGTCCTTGCTTTTGCTAATATAACATTAATTTGTGATTGATCTTTTTTGGGGTGGAGAAATAAGGTCGAAGCATATATTGGCATCCTGATGGCTTAAGCTGGTCACTCTGCCAGCTCTTGATCAGCAGCCAACTTTTCAATTAGGAGGTGAGAGCGAGTGATCTGTGCTTTTTTTTTTTTTTGCCATTTATCTCATCTCTAAGGAGAAACACTTTTTGCCTTTCTGAAAATGGCTCCATAGACTTTATCACTGCAGTTCTCTCAAGTCCAAATCCATTTTGATCAGTGGCAGATCTCCACCTCCCATTGAAAAGTTCACTGAGGTTCTCAGCATCTTTCAAAACGCTTGGAGGTGAAGCTATGAAACACAGAAAATGATCAGAGCGGTAATGATGATAATACCAGAAAAAGGGAGACTGGTGGAGCAGCTAAGATATTATAATCCAAAAAAATGTTATGGGTAATTTTCCCCTCATAACCTGAGGACAAAAAACTTTATTACTCTTTAAACTTCAATATTGCACCAATTAAATTCCAGCATCAGAACCAAAGTTACCAGTCCATGTTTCATTTGAAAATCTCTCTCTTGTTCCCATATGTCCCATAAGAACAACTTTTTATTCTTCCTTTTTTTTCTCTTCTCATTTCCAGTAATTAAAAACCATGAAGGAATATTAAGTTACAGAAACTTCATAAATGTGCTCTCACTTTTGCAAAGTGCACACTTGAAATAATACTATTTTCTCAAAGAAGAAATAATATATATAGAGAGAGAGAGAAAGAAAAGAAGCAAATTTCAGGCTCTTTTCTTTCCTGGTGCATTTAACTTTTCTACCTCACAGCTCAGATTGCTTTTTTTAATCAAAGCAGTAATGGAAGAACAGTCCTTACACTCAAATGCAATCACATTTAATCATATTTAATATCCTTATTTCTCAGCTGATCAGACTTTAAAAATGTGATTGCTTTAGTTTGATTTAAAACTTAAGGTAAGTCAGACCCAATAAAAAAGTATATTTTTGTTGTTTCTCTGCTCAAATTGCACAGCTTCTTTAGCTGCTTCAACTCTGGTTATACTATTTTTTTCAGTAGAATTCTATGGTAGTATGTTGCACCACCACATTACCGTCTTTTCTTGCATTTCCTGGACTTGTTTCCCAGCCAGTGGGACCAGATTCTGCACTCAGTTATTCTGATGTAAATTGAGACTAACACCAATTAACATCAGTATCTTATGTTTGTGTGTTCAACCTTCATTTCCAAAGTATAAGGAAAGGAATTGAAGCTGAAGTGACTCTCATCAGGCATTTCAACTACATTAAAGTCCATTATAATGACTATAATTATCCCCTAACTTCCACAACATACTCTCTTTATAATCTACAAAATGCTTGCTTCCTACTTGTGTTATTAAAGGGTAAAGGGTATATTCAGTGTGTCAGGGCTTCTTTTGATATACTGTATATGGGTTCCTTTATTCTCAAAGCAGATTACCGATTATGTCACATGCGAGCACAAAATCTTAGGGTACTCAGAACACCGCAAGCAGCGAGCTTGATAAAATATGAGAGGGACTGTGTGTTTCTAGTAGCACAACTTCAGGGAACCATTTGCCCTGCTGGTAAATTGGGTGTAGACAAACACTACCTTCAAGTCTCCCATGCATTTGTGTTCCCAGTAATCTTATGCCCATGCGCATGAATAGAACTTGTCCCTCTCACCAGCAGACGTTGGTCCAATAAAAGATCTTACGTCACCCACCTTGTCTCTCTAATGTCCTGCTACTGACACAATTACAACTACACTGCTTACATGAATAGAACGGTTATATTTTCCATAAAGAGTGAGCTTGGAGCCAATGCTATAATTTGATGCTCCCAGTCAAGCCACATATATAACATTTTCTAAGATGCAGAATTGAACAGAGCTAATACAATGTTCCATTCTTTGTTAATTTGATGCATGTGTTCTGGGTGGGTCTTTTTATACCCAAGTTCAGGGCTGAGGTATTACATAAATTCAATGCAATCTTGAGGCCTGATCTACTTTGGACTTCTAGAGCTCTTAGACCAGGCCACCTCAGCAACTAGACAAGCATAAATAAACCATAGGAAAGCTCTTTCTAAGAGATAGCTTAAAAACTAAAAGTGGTTGATCTTTCAAAAACAGTAGTAATCAAAAAGCCTAAATTTAGTCTACATTGATATGACAGGATGCTGTTAACAGCTTCAAATTGGACTTTATGGAAGTCAACATCCTGGTCACTTAGAACACCCATGGTACTGGGTGTGGTTAAGGTAGAAGGGAACACTTACAACTGCTGGTAGGCTGATGAATTAATGAGGTAATTAGTTCAACAGAACCCAAGAAGGAAAGCATTGGAACTCATTCCCTTTAAGAAGAATGGAAGCCTGGGGAAAGGAACCTCAATGGGGAGTAAAGGAAAAGAGGAGCTGGGCTTAAGCATAGGACCCAGAGCCCATGAGGTGAGAGATGAGAAAACCCTAAATGGAAAACAACAAGCCAAGAAAGTGGGGCCCAGGTAGGAAAGACAAGGGCAAAGGAGAAGCAGGAAAGTGAAAACCCTAGATGAATACCAAGAACATGAGATCCAAGTGGTGAATACCACAGCAGAGGAGACGCTAGAAAAGTGGGTGAAGGAGCAGGGGACACCCATACAAAGACAACCTGAAGAAAGATGGGAGGTGAACCCACCGTATCCCAGTTAGGGGGCCCAGAGGAGGTAGTGACCCCAGATGCCTAACTCCTAAGGAGGATCAGAGACCTCAAAGTGTGAGGGGTTAGTTGGGGAGCATACCCCAGCATCCTCTGCAAAGAGTGGAGGTAGATCCCGAGCCAGAGACTGTCAGTTGTCCCTGGTGTGATGACCTGTAGGACAAAACCAAGTTGTGGAGTAAACCTCTATCTAAAGTGATCATTCTGTGGATGAGAAACCCTCACAGGTAGCCCACAGAAGGGCAGACAAAGGGAATTTCAGGGTTAAGAATTGCTGTCTTCATAAGGAAGGTAGAGTCCAGTCAGGAAGAAAACAGCCCTAGTGGAAAAGAGGGGCCCTTAGCTGAGCTGGGACACTTAAAGAGGAGAGGTATGTGACAGGGAGCTATTAACTTCCAGCTGGGCTCTATGGAAGCCATCACCCAGGTCACATAGAACACCCAAGACACTGGGTGTGTTTAAGGTAGAAGGGAGTACTGATAGCTCGTGATAACCTGATGAGTAAATGAGGTAATTAGCTCACCAGCTGGAGAACCCAGGAAGGAAGGTTTGCAGTATAAAAGGCAGGGAGCAGGAAGGTACTCTTCAAAACTGCTTCTATTTGGTTGTATTGTACCTGGAGTTTAAGAAGAAGACAAACAACAAAAAGGTATCTTGGTGGACCTGTGTGCTCTGTAATTCACCAAGAGAGCTTACCAGCCAGGGTTTTCCTGAAGAGGAAAGAGGAACCCATCCCCAACTAGCATTATGAGTTGCAGTATTATGGAAAGTAGCATTTCATTTATACCAGCAGCAGAATTAATTTATAGAAATATGGCCACCTTTCTTGGGAATCTGGAACCTTTTTGAAATATCTTTTTTTTTTTAAGAGTGGACTGTGTTACAGTCTTCAGTGAAGACCTATTAAGTGCTGTAATCATTGACTTCAGAGGAACTACCCACATCCCTTCTAGACCTGAGCAGCTAGTAAAATTTTGGGGCTCTAGGGAGGTTCCAGTTGGGAGAAGAAATTGATGGAGCCTGGTAGTTTCTTTGATGCAAACTTGTTTATTTACAAGAAATGTACAAAGTCCTCCTTTGCCGAACACAGGAGGAACCAGGGGTTCTCTTCTTTGCTTATAGCCCCATGCCTCTGTAGCCAACACCAAACCCAGAACTTCCTCTAGGCTTCTCCAGGGTCAGATTGACTCCTACTCCACACACACCCCAACAGTACTCAGCAAAACTCTTCTGCCCACTCAATCAAAAACTCTTGGGTGATTTCCCAACCCCTTTTGTCTTAGATGGAGGACTTGTGATTAATTTATCCTGACAGTTATGTTAATTGAAGCATTCCTTCACACCTGGTCAGAAACCTCTTTAAGACCTACACAGTCACCTGTACCTCTCAGCATAACAGTAAGCATTTGCAGGATCAGCTCCTTAGGTCCAGTTATCCAACCTAGGCAAACTACCACCATCAATGGAAGATTCCAACCTCAGCGTGGCTTTATTTTCTGAGAATTCCATCCCAACAATGTATGCTGTGTCTGAATTCTAGGTTTAAATCAGATGACTGTGTTCAACCAAACATTCCACAGCGCCTGCCAAGAATAACCGTGCACATGATAATCTCATATTTTTAGTATAGCACTTGCTTATACTGTGTGTTTGAAAATAAAAGCTATAAAATGGAAAATAGAGAGAGATGTGTTCTTTCGGAGTGGCATTATATAATAATTTTAATAATATCCATTTGGAGTTCTTTTTAGGAGGAATATAGAAAATGGAATGAGGACAATCTGTATCTGCTCTAGCAACGTCTTTGACAGATAGGACAAGGGGAAGAGAGTGAGTAACATTTTTCTACATACATAGAGAATGAAGTGTTGTTTCATGCCAGTGGCTCCGTGAACATTAGGTGTTTACTTATTAATAAGACAGCATATTCCTAAAATAACAGTGGAAGCTCCTGAAATACCAATATGAGGCAATACATTTATTTTTTTAAGGCTCAGTATTCACTGATCACATTTAGGTAGAGATAAATCTGAACATTTATTCTGGATCCGAACTACATAATATATACTTAAAGGCATATTTATCTGAGGATCACCAAGCACACTTTTTTTTTTTTGTACAAAGAAGATATCATTAATTGTGTTTGACAGATAGGTGACTTGCCCAACTTCACACAGTGAATGAGTGGCAGAGCTGTAAATAGAACCTACAAGGCAGATCTTCAACTGATGATGTCAATGGAGCTATGACAGTTTATACCAGCTGAGGATTTTTCCTCAGGTCTACTGACTCTTATGCTGCTTGAGAATTTCAAAGATGACTTAATTCTATTATTTTCCAAACTAAAAGCCTTGATTTGTGCACTATCAAACCTGTGGTGGGGAGGAGAAGGGAAGGTGTTTTGGAGGAACTATAGAATCCAAACCAGAAAGTAGATCTGAACCCAAACTCTGGAACTGAAACCCACTGAATTTTGGTGGAGCTCAAATCTGGACCTAAATGTTGTATCTCAAGTGCCACCTCCTCCTCAAAAAAAGAAGTGTTAGAATAAATAAGAAATGGAAACTGGTGAGAAAAAAAGGTGGAATTTGGGGAATGGGGACTGAATAGAATACAAAATCCTGGAGTTCAAGGGAGGGAGGAAGATGTGAAAATCAATAGAGCAGAAGTATTTGAGTCCACGTTTGAAATCTTTCATTAAGTCCCCTAAAGTTTAGTCCTGCCCACTTGTGGTTTATTAAAGAGATCATAGTATTCTTACCTTTTGTTGTTGTTGTTGCAAAGTAGTGATATTAAACCCAGTGTCTGGGTTAAATTCCAATTGGGTAATGATGCTCTGCTTCTTAAAATTCTCTCTGTACTTTCAATTTGATATGGTGTTCCTGTTCACTTTGCAGCCTAAACTGTTGTGCAGGGTTGTTGTGTGCTGCCAAAATGCTGCTGTGTTCTATTCTAGAAGTGGCTGCATTTTGGTGGTACAGTATGTGAAAAAATTTCCACATAGTTTGTAAATTATTTGAGATCCTTTGGGATTGAAGGTGCTGCATAGATATAAGATGGTATTTTAGAATTTGGCAGACTGGAGACAGTGTGCATGGCAACTACTCTCCAAAATTCTTTTAATTCTACTTAATAGGCCAGTCAGGCTTTTTCCTCTGGTTTCCTGATCATCCTCCATTAACCTGCAGTCTTTGATAAATATGCATTGCCTCATAATGTTGCATAAACATTTTTAGATGGCAAATAGAGAGTAAACAAAACACATGTTAAAATGATATTAAAGCCTTTGATGGCTTATTAATCATTTATATAAAGCTTATTAATCACATGGATACTTTAAAACAATGTATTTTCTTCCAAAATTCTGTCTCTCTTAAGAGGTCAAGGTCACAGGGAGCTGATTCTCCATTATCCCAATTCAAAACATACAGAAATAGGGAAAGGATCCCCTGTAGTCATCTCACAGCCAGTGCCACAGCTTTTCATGTTCTTCTGAATAATCAGTTTGTAAATAATGTTGGAGATTCTGGTCCCAGGAACCTAAGTGCATTGCAGTGTTGACCCACTGGCTTCGTCTAGACTAGAGTTTAAAGGTGTGTGGGTAGAATGTGTTAGCTAACATGTTCTAACAAACGAACACATTTTAAAAGTACTAGCAAAACTTTCATTGTCTTTAATGGGGGCAGGATATCAACCAAGTGGAAACAGGATAGTGTATAATGGAGCAAATGCTAAGCTAGCCATGTTGAAGAATCGGGTATGTCTACACTGCAGTCCTGGAGTGTGATTGCAGCGGTGCTTAATCTGTAGTGAAAGAGGTGCTGGGAATCAAGCAATTTTTTTACACTTAGAACTGATACAGCAAGCCTAGAAGTGCCGGGGCTATGAATGCCAAGCCTAGAGGTGCCAGGGCTAAGTCCTGGCACAAATTAAACTCTGGATTGCCACTCAGGTAGACATACCCAAGCTACCCAGGTACCAGAGCAGCAAAGGTGCGGCAACCCGGGATTCAGTGGAGACTGAACAAGCCCACCTGGAACTCTGGGTAATTACTAGCATAGGTAACCTGTTCTGAAGCCCATGCTGCCTCAGCTTCACTGCTCCAGTACTTGAGCTAGCTAGATTAAAGCTGGCTGAGGCATGTCTACAAGAGCTGTAATCACACCTCATGACTGCAGTGTAGATATACCCTATGCTTCAACATGACCAGCTTAGCATGTGTTAAAATATACGCCACCTCATCTACATAGACGTTTGGAATGTGTGAGTTAGAGGGTGGTTCCAGCCTTCTCAGTGCTGGGGGCTGGAAGCGAGTTTTGGGGCATCTCCGTGGGCAATACACAGAAATAGAATTCCAGATTCTAGAACCAGACTATTGAGGCATTAATGGAGTTAAGAAGTAAGAAATCAGAGAATAGCTCACATTCCCAAGGCTGGGGCATACCCCCTCCCCCTTGAAATTTTTCAAATGGTATGCACACCCCTCTCCCAGCAACGCTGACCTGGCCATTAAAAGTCCAGTTTGTGCAGGGCTGGCAGGCTCCCTACCTGGCACCGCACGGCTCCCCGGAAATGGCTACATGTCTCTTGGGACCTAGGTGGAGGGACTGCCAATGGGGCTCCGCACGCTGCCCCAGCCCTGAGTGCCAGCTCCGCAGCTCCCATTGGCTGGGAACCCTACAGCCTTGAGCCTCCTCCCACACCCAAACTCCCTCTCAGAGCCTGCAGCCTGAACCCTCTACTGTGCCCCAACCCCTTCCTCAGCTTAGAACCCCCCCTGCACTCCAAACCTCTCATTCCTGGCCCCACCCCACAGCCTGCCCCCCCCAACCCCCTGCCCAGATCAGCCTCCTTTCACCCTGAACTCCTCATTTCTGGCTCCACCCTGGAGCCCACAACCCCAGCCCAGAGCCTGTACCCCCTAAATAAATAAAGATATCCTATCTCCTAGAACTGGAAGGGACCTTGAAAGGTCATCAAGTCCAGCCCCCTGCTTTCACTAGCAGGACCATGTACTGATTTTGCCCCAGATCCCTAAGTGGCCCCCTCAAGGATTAAACTCACAACCCTGGGTCTAGCAGACCAATGCTTAAACCACTGAGCCATCCCTCCCACACCCCAACCTCCTGCCTCAGCTCAGAGCCCCCTGCCACACTCCAAACCCCTCGGCCCCAGCCCAAAGCCTTCTCCTGCATCCCAAACCCTTCATCCCTGGCCACACCCCAGAGCCCATACCCCCTGCTGACACCCTCACCCCCTCCCACACCCCAGCCCGGTGAAAATGAGCGAGTGAATGAGAGTGGGGGAGAGCGAGAGGTAGGGGGATAGAGTGAGCCTGGGGGGAGCCTCGAGAAGGGGCAGGGAAGGGACAGGGCAAGAGTGTTCAGTTTTGTGCAATTAGAAAGTTGGTAACCCTAACCAGCACACTGCATATGGCAGGAATCCAGGATGCAAAGCAGAACGCTAGCATGCTGTATGTGGCATGATGGTGACATGAGGGCAGGCAGTCTTGCTGTGTGCTCCCTCGCAGCCAGGATGAAGGACTTCACATTTTAAAAAGTTGTGAGGCTGGGGTAATGGTCCATTGGCCCTCTAGTCTCTGGTGCCTATGGTGCAGCACAGTTGAAAATTGTTCAAGGGTTGGACGGAATCATCCCACAGGACAGATCTGACATTCGGGTGGCCAACTGGACCGCCACTGAGTCCCATTGACGGGGGAAGGGGGTGGAGGCAAAGGGGGCAATTGCTCAGGGGTCCAGGTGATTTAAAAGGGCCCAGGGGCCCCTGGCCATTGCTGCAGTGGTGGCGGACGGGAACCCTAGACCCTTTTAAATCGGCTGGGTGGGCCGCAGGACTCCTAGGCACATGCAGGGTCGTACCAGCGGCGGCGAAGGCAGCCGGGCGGGCATGTGGAAGCCCTGGCTGTGCCGGAAGAGCGCGTCCAGCAGCTCAGCCAGCAGCTCGCTGAACACCAGCAGCGCAGCCGGAAGCAGCTTGTTGGGCACCAGCCAGCACAGGCGCAGCACTGCCCAAGTGTCAGGTGGACCACGTCCACGTGGGCGCGGCTTGTGTGTGCGTGCACCAGCTGCCGCACGTGGTCCAGTTCCACGCCCATGTGGCGACGCCGGGCCAGCAGCAGCGTAGGGCCTAGCTCCAGCCCGCCCTGCACAAATCAAACCTCAGCCATCCCTTTCTAAGAGGCCCATTGACTGTTCAGCTCTGGGGCCCAGAATTGCTGTCAGCAGGTCTGCCACCACCATGTTAAAATTCACCCTTAAATCCTAGTCTAGACAAAGCCACATGATCCTGGAGGAAAGACACTGCCTGCATGAGGGTGATTAATGGGACAAAGCAGGTGTGAGATTTTAAAGGGATGGTAAGCCTTCCCTACTACCTAGAGGTAATATTTGACCCTCTGAGGCAACAGAAAAGGGATGACTTTCAAAGAAGGCAAAACTCTAGCCAAAATGCATTTAATGATTACAGGGCTGGTGCTCACTTTCATCATACCTCAAAAGTAAAACTAGTGCACACAGGTTTTCTCCAGGAAGATCAGTTTAATAAAGAAAAATAAGCACTGTAGGACAATGGAAGAAATCACTGCTAAGGGGTTTAAATCCTCTTCCCTACTTAAGTGCAAGTCTCTTTTCTGGACACTGGTGTAGTGTTGCTATTTTCATAGAATCATAGAAGATTAGGGTTGGAAGAGACCTCAGGAGGTCATCTAGTCCAACCCCCTGATCAAAGCAGGACCAACACCAACTAAATCATCCCAGTCAGGGCTTTGTCAAGCCAGGCCCACAGGGAAATCTGGATTGCTCTAAACCTCAGCATGTGCAATCAAACTGGAAGCTACGGGGCACAGGATGATGCAATTAGTACAATTTGTTAGCACTGGTGAGCTAGAACAATAATCCCTAAATGATTGGGAATCACTGCTGTTAGGAGAACAAATCCATTGCACCACCAGAAGCTCTTAAAATTAAATAATAATAATGCCTACCTCTTACACAGCAGATCTCAAAGTGCTTTCCAAAGGAGCTTGGTATCACTATCCCCATTTTACTGATGGAGAAACTAAGGCACGGAGAAGTAAAGTGATTTGCCTAAGGTCACTCAGCAGGCCAGTGGTAGAGCCAAGACTAGAACCCAGGTTTCTTAAGTCCCAGTGTAGTGCTCAGACCTTTAAGGCCATACTGCCTGCCCTCCAAGTAGTTAACCACTGGAACAATTTATGGTGGATTCTATATTTTTAAATCAAGATTGGGTGTTTTTCTAAGACTAGATATCCTTTAGTGCAAACAGGAATTCATTCAGGGAAATCCTGTGGCCTGTGTTGTGCAGGAGGTCAGACTAGATGACCATAGTGGTCTCTCCTGGTTTTATAATTAGGGCCCTACCAAATTCACAGTCCGTTTTGGTCAACTTCACAGTCATAGGGTTTTAAAAATGATAAATTTCATGATTTCAGCTATTTAAATCTGAAATTTCATGGTGTTGTAATTGTAGGGGTCCTGACCCAAAAAGGAGTTGAGGTGGGTGGGGGTGTTACAAGGTTATTGTAGGGGGTTGCAGTACTGCTACCCTTACTTCTGCACTGGTGGTGGTACTGCCTTCAGAGCTAGGCAGCTGCTGGCCAGGAACCCAGCTCTGAAGGCACAGTCGCCACCAGCAGCAGTAAGGATGGCCTGGTATGGTACCATGTGACTGTTCAGTGCTTTGATAAATGTTTACTTTTTTTATTATTATATGGAGATATGCCTCTCTCATAGAGCTGGAAGGGACCTTGAAAGGTCATTGAGTTGAGTCCAGTCCCCTGCCTTCACAGAAGGACCAAGTACCAAGTCAGACAGATTTTTGCCCCAGATCCCTAAATGGCCCCCTCAAGGATTGAACACACAACCCTGGGTTTAGCAGGCCAATGCTCAAACCATATCAACACCCTTACTTCTGTGCTGCTGCTGCTGGCGAGGCATCACCTTCAGAGCTGAGTGCCCGGCCAACAGCCACCGCTCTCTGGCCACCCAGCTCTGAAGACAGCGCAGAAATAAGGTTGGCAATACTGCAGCCCCACTAAAAACCTTGCAACCCCCCTGCAACTTCCTTTTGGGTCAGGACCCCCAATTTGAGAAATGCTGGTCTCCCCCATGAAATCTGTATAGTATAGGGTAAAAGCACACAAAAGACCAGATTTCATGCTGTGATGCGTTTTTCATGGCCGTGAATTTGGTACGGCCCTATTTATAATCTATGAAGAAGTACCAAGCAAAAGTCACAATTTTGTTTCCATAACTGTATGCAAAGCTTTAGATGGTGCAATAAACAAAATATATTTACTTTTCTGAACTGAAGATAATTTTTGCTAAGAGTTATTTGATTTAGGAAGGGAAGGCAGTTTGATCCATTTATTAGCCATGGTCTATTTTCTAAGACTGGGAGAAGGGTCTCTGATATATAATACTAGGAAGTTTTACCAAGACATGGAATGCAGAACTGGATTCTAATCCAGATCTGAATTTCTACAGATCTGCTGCATTTGTATTCTGTGTTCTGATTTTGAGAGAGGTCCGAATTGTGAACTGCCATGAAAAAAGCATGAGTTTAGATGGCATGTTCATGTTCAGGCCCATCTCTAATCATACTTAGCACGTAATGCTTTACATTTCCAAAGCCCTTTAGAGGCATTAACTAATCTCACAATATCACTGTAAAGTAGGAAGGAGTTAGCTCCATTTCACAGATGAGGAAAGGGAGGCAGGGAGTTCAGGGATTTGGTTGTGGCCATAGAAGGAGAGACAGCATCCGTGCTATGCCTGTTAGGGCCAGTTCCTTTCTTCTAGTGCCTTGCTTAGTCTGCTGCCTTCTCTATAGGAAATTGGGGGCCTGGTCTCCACTGTCCTGTACCTTGGGTAGTTATTTACATCAGTGCAAACTGGGTGTAAAATGCTACCCACTCATAATTCAGGGACTGAGAGTGCTCCGTTCTGTTCTCTTGATTCATTGCAATAGTTGGGGCAAACCAATTAACATCTCTGCCCCTCAATTTCCCCTTGTGTGGAAAAACTCACCTTTGTTACAGTGCTGTGAGATCTAAGGTTGCAAAGTGCTACGTAAGTGCCAAGTATTCATATGATTTATTTATATTCATAAACAGTCTTGAATGATGGCATGGAGACAAAAGGAGTAGCTCACCTTAATGTTTGAAAGGAAAACATGAAAGTATGGGCAGGTCTACACTAGAAACTTTGGGTATCATAGCTATGTTGGTTAGGGTTCATGCTTTTTAACAACATTGCTATGCCAGCAAAAGCTGTAGAGTAGATGCAATTATACTGGCAAAAATGTCCTTATTTCACTTGGTGTACTGGTATAAGCTATACTGCTGAAAGCACTTTTTGACAATATAACTGTCTACGCTAAGAGGTTTTGATGGTATAATTCTACTGAAAAAACTTTTCCAGTGTAGGCAAGGCCAACAAACACACACTGCATCCTCTGTAAGTGTGTCTGATTTTAAAAAGATTGTTCTGATAACTTATTAACAAATAAACATAATGCAAACTAGACCTGGAAAAAGAACAAAACACATTTTCCCCTGTAAATGCAAAATGCTGATGTCAAATTGCAGCAAAGAATAGTTTAAATAAGCACCATTGGCTTCCTTCATAGCTACATTTATAAGTCTTATTTCACAAGATTAAAATAAAAGACGCACTATAAATGCTGTGAGAATTTTACCAGCACCATGTATAACTTTGATGGTAATAAGTAATATGACAGCCTCAGTTTCCTTGTCAAGGAAAGGGGTGAAAACTTCATTTACTTCTAGTCATGGGTGGAATAGATTAAGCTGGAGAATCCATTTCAGTCAGGGAAGGGTGGATGCTGATAAAGTTATGAGCTTACTGCACCTTTTAAAATGAAGTATTTAAACAAGTGGAACCTTATGAGGTTGATGCATTAAGCCGACACTAGATGTAAATCAAACAACACCTAAATGTCCTTTAACAAAGTCAATTACGTTACATAAGCTTAACAGAGATGGAACTCCTTTATCTCTTGTGCATCTGTCACTTTTTTTGTGCTGAGATAAAAATGATTCCACAGACTCCAAATTTCATTTATTACCTCAGTGTTGTGCTAGAAACTTAAAAAAAAATTAAACAAAAATGTGTTCCTTATTAATGTTATTGAAAATGGGGTTTGCTAGTCTAAACATCTACTGGAAACATTGACTCAGTTCCTGAAATCATCTCTATTAGATTATGTAGATAGTATCTATGAAAATACTTCTAAACTTAATCTGTTGAGACGTCAAAGAGTCTATAAGCAAATACTTAGATTTGCATTAGATTTTTACTTTGAAATCCAGTATTGTAAGTTCCTTGCTGACTTTGATGTGCTGCATTCACACCTCAGAAAGGAGTTGTAAAGGCAGCACATTAGTTTATAGATGTTCACAGACTATTTTTCAGATAAAGCCATTTAAATCTTTTTTGAAGGTCAATGCCAGCTCTTATCATTCAAGAAGTAATAATAACAGAAAGACGCTGCCTAGAGTAAGGACTGCTTTAAAACACAAAATAGCAGAGGTGGAATGAACTTACTTCACTCTTGACATAGCACAATACCAGCATTCTAGTGTTGTGCCTTGACAATGCCCCACTAAGGTACAATGCGAAGTCTCAATATAGGTGTATGGAATTAAATGATTAAGGGGAAAAACAGATTTCAGTTCTTTACAGCTGGTTTATGTTTTCTTTCAAAGGAGCATAAAACTCTGGCAAACCAGGTATAAAGTATAATTAGGCAGGCCAAAAAAGGAATTTGAAGAGCACCTAGCCAAAGACTCTCATTCACTGTAAAATTATTTTAAGTACAGCAGAAGCTGGAAGCCAAACAATCAGTGGAGCCATTGGTCAGTTCAGGGGCTAAAGGAGCACTCAAGGAAGATAAGGTCACTGCGGATAAGCTAAATGAATTCTTTGCATTAGTTTTCACTGTAGAGGATGTGAGGGAGATTCCCACACTTGAGTTATTCTTTGTAGGTGACAAATCTGAGGAACTATCCCAGATTCAGATTTAATAGAGGAGGGTTTGGAACAAACTGATAAACTAAACAGTAAGAAGTCACCAGGACCAGATGGTGTTCACCCAAGAGTTCGGAAGGATCTCAAATATGAACTACTAAATATGGATTACAGGCCAATTGATAGTATCAACTTTGGAGCCTTTTAAAAAAATTCATCTCACATTAGCTATCCTCCACTCATCTTGTACATACCACAGTTAGTAGTTCAGAACCGGGCAAAATTGGTGGAAACTATAGCAAAGAACAGAATTATCAGACACATAGATGAGCATGATGTGTTGGGCAAGAGTCAACAAAGCTTTGTAAAGGGAAATCATACCTCACCAATCTATTAGAATTCTTAAGGGGGGTCAACAAACATGTGGACAAGGGTGATCCAGTGGATATAGTGTATTTGAACTTTCAGAAAGCCTTTGAGAAGGTCAGTGAACAAAGGCTCTTAAGCAAAATAAGCAGTCATGGGATAAGAGAGAAGGTTCTCTCATGGATCAGTAATTTGTTAAAAGACAGGAAACAAAGGGAAGGAAAATATGGTCAGTTTTCAGAATGGAGAGAGTTAAATAATGGTGTCCCCCAGGGATCTGTACTGGGACCAGTGCTGTTCAACATATTCAGAAATGATCTGGAGAAAGGGGGTGAAGGGCGAGGTGGCAAAATTTGCAGATGATAAAAATTACTCAAGATAGTTAAGTCCAAAGCAGACTGTGAAGAGTTATAAAGGGATCTCACAAAACTGGATGCCTAGGCAACAAAATGGCAGATGAAATTCAATGTTGATAAATGCAAAATAATGTACACTGGAAAACATAATTCCAACTATACATTCAAAAGGATGGGATCTAAATTAGCTGTTACCACTCAAGAAAGAGATCTTGGAATCATTGTGGATAGTTCTCTGAAAACATCTGCTAAATGTGCAGCAGCAGTCTAAAAAGCTAACAGAATGTTAGCAACCTTTAGGAATGGGGTAGATAATATGACAGTAAATATCATAATGCCACCATATAAATCCATGTTATGCCCACACCTTGAATACTGCATGCAGTTCTGGTCATCCCATCTCAAAAAAGATATATTAGAATTGGAAAAGGTACAGAGAAGAGCAACAAAAATGATTAAGGGTAAGGAACAGCTTCCGTATGAGGAGAGATTAAAAAGACTAGGTCTGTTCAGCTTAGAAAAGAGACATCTAAGGAAGGATATGAGATTCATAAAATCATGAAGGGTGTGGAGAAAGTGAATAAGGAAGTGTTATTTGCCCCTTTACTTAATACAGGAACTGGGGGTCACACAATGAAATTAATAGGCAGCAGGTTTAAAGCAACCCAAAGGAAGTATTACTTCATACAATACAGTCAACCTGTGGAATTTGTTGCCAGTGGATGTTGTGAAGACCTAAACTATAATACAGTTCAAAAAATAATTAGATATGTTCATGGAGGATAGGTCCATCAATGGTTATTAAACAAGATGGTCATGGATGCAACCCCATGCTTTGGGTATCCCTAGCCTCTGACTCCCAGAAGCTCGGAGTGGACAACAGGGGATGGATCACTTGATGACTGCATGTTCTGTTCATTCCCACTGAAGCACCTGGCATTGGCCACTGTTGGAAGACAGGATACTGGGCTAGATGGACCACTGATCTGACTCAGTATGGCCTTTCTTATGATCTTTAATTTTTGTAATTGATAATCTGTTAAAATGCTTGCTTGAAGCAAACCGTCATTAGGTTGCCTCTGTTCCAAACCTGTGCAATAAGTGCCTTCACACAAACACGAATGGTTTGAAACCTGTATGACTAAAGTCAGATTCCTGAAACTCTTTTTAGGCACCCAAATCCCATTGCCTTCTAGGGGAATTGTGGTTGCTCAACACCTCCGAAAATCAGGCCACTTCTATTAAAGTAACTAATTATTGATTTAGGATCCTAAATTTTGGTGGAAGTTCTTGTTTTCTTTCTGGGATAAGCAGCTCCCAATTATGTATAATGAGGTATCAAAGAGGATTCAGAGTTGTGTTTGACAATGTCAGTGTCAAGGTGAATGTCCTGCTAATGTAATTATAAGAATCTTTTTAATTCATCTTTGTCTTTTATTGCTTTGCTTATCACTGTTTTTCTCTTTACCACTGAAATAGAAAAAGCTCTGCTTGGTAAAGTCCGTAAAGCTCAGTATCTAATGTCCGTTCTCATCGAACCTTGCATAGGTTCATTTTGATTTCACGGATTGGCCGGATTGTTTTGTCTGCCCTATGCAGTTTCCTGATGTAGACTGAGGATTTTGGAAGCTGTTCCAAAGGGCCTTATACTCAGGAGATGGTGGCTTGCTTTGCATACAATGCTTGGCAAACAGAGCAGCAGGAAATTCAGAAAAGAATTAAATTTAAGTTTGTTAGCAATAAATGGTTAAGGATTTTTCCTTTTTCCCTTTTCAGATTTTAGATGGGGGCTGGCAGCAGTGGTAATGTTACATGTTCTGCTAGATGAGTGTTAGCAATCTTAACTTCAGGTTAACTACATTGTTTGCATGTGATTTATAAATAGTGTTGCTTAGCTTAGGTGATGGGAAGTTTCAGCCATATTCTTTGCTCAGGGGATGAATAGAGAGAAGCTCTGCAAAGTGCTGAGGCAGTGTAGACATTTTACAGAAAAGCTTGTGTCTGGCCCTGTAATGACCCAGCAGAGTAGTTCATTGGCTAGCCTTGTGCTACCGATTTTTCCTTCCTGAATGCTTATGCCAGGTGGTTTCCTCTTTAGAAATAATATCACAATGTAGTGAGGCATAATACTCATGAATCTAAGTCTAGACCCATACAGAAATTTCACAGTGGCATTTTCACCAGTTTGCTGCAAGAGATTTTTGCATGTCTCAATTTCTGCAATGTTGGGGGAAAAGTGGCTATTTTTGTTTGAAAAACCAATCATAATGTAGCATTTTCACAGATTATCTGGACAAAACCTTCTCCACTCCAAAATGGTCCATTTTACTTGCAAAGGGACCCTTTTTTGCTTCAATCCTTTGCAAATTGTAACAAATTGTATCATGAAAATAGGCCACTTTTAGGTTCATAATAAAATATAAATAAACCTTCATCGTGTAACTAATTTATCTAGGTTCTTATATGACACCTTCCACTGTGGTTACCTGAGCAGTGGCCAGAATTATAAAAGGAGCATAAAAATTAAAGAGACAAGGTGGGTGGGGTAATATCTGTTATTGGACCAACTGCTGTTGGTGAGAGAGACAAACTTTTTGAGCCACACAGAGCTCTTCTTCAGGCCTGGGAAAGGTCCAGCATCACAGCAAAATGTGATGTGGAACAGAGTGTTTAGTATAAGTAGTTAGCACATACTGAAAGGTAGAGTGGCCTGTTAACACCTGTGCAGGCACAGAACAAAAACTAGAGGTCAGTGGAAAGTTACCTAGAAATCATGCAAGAAATCCAAAACAACTATCAAAAACTACCACTACACTGCAGACATATAAATAATGATAATTTTATCTTTCTTTTTCTTCCTTCTAGTCTGCATTGCCTTGACTTTATTGTGGGAAAGCTATGTCAAAAATGGATTTTGCATTTTTGTTGCATATATTTTATTCACTTCTCTCTCTCACATTTTATTGGTAGTCAGGAGGGGTTTCCTTCACATTCTCCCAGTGCAGGGAAGGCAAAGTTTGTTTCTCCGTGGAAAAGGTACCCTGAGGATTCCCAGGAGCCTTTGCAATTGCTCTGGTTCCCCTGGTAAACCTCAAGTGCTCACCATACCTGGCAGCATGATTCCAATGGAGCTGCACAGCCAGGGACTCCCTCTGGCCATAGTTGTGCCAGATGTTATCTCCTCCTGGGAATCTGTAGAGGGGAGAATTACGTGTTCTCCCAGCCCTTCCCTAACTCACCTCCTGTACTTGGCTCACCCAGTCCTCCCTCTGACACAGCCAGTTCCTCCCTTTCATCCCACCACCTTGCAGGCCCTATCTATCTTAAATACTTACCTGGCCCACATTATCACAGTATCTGAACACCTCACCATCTTAATGTGTTTGTCCTCACAACACTCAGGTGAGGTATGTAAGAACCATTATTTCCATTTTACAGATGAGAAACTCAGGCATAGAGAGGCTATGCGACTTGCCCGATGTTACACAGGAAGTCTGTAGCAGAGCAGGATCTTGAATACAGGTTTTCCAAGTCCTAATCTAGTGTCCTAACCACTGGACCCTGGGCCTTCAGAGCACATTCCATGATGTTTGAAGGAAGCAGGGAGGGGGAATTCCACACATGGAGGGGAACCGTTATGTAGATCTAGAGGTCTGGGAACAATCTCACCCCTGACCATGGTCTGTAATGGAAGAAATTCCCTTTTGACCTAGAGCTAGGGTGGTTTTATGTCAGTACAACAAATGTATTGTGCTGACTTCTCTGACTTCAGAGGCAGGTTGGAGCATTAGTGCGGCAATCTTTACTGTGGAAAGTTGGAAAAAAAGAACAGCTTGTAAGAGAAAAGGCTATTATGCCCTCTGCACACCAGAAAACTGTTTCATCCTGAACTTTCCAAGCTGGCCTAGAAATAAAAGAGATCAAAATGTAGGTCAGGAGGCATAGGAGAAGTTTAGTCCTATTACCCTAAGCTTACATACGGTAGTAAGGCTCACTTACATGTCATGGATGTCAAACACTAGATTTAGATAGTTAAAACTCCTGTAGTGAAAGCGAGGAATATCCAGGATATACTTAAACAAGTGTAAGCTTATATTTCTTAAATGCAAATGAAAAGGAACTAAATCTTGTACTCTTAGGAGACTGGTTGTATTTGACTCAATAACTTCAGTATATAGGAAGATCAAAGAAAAACTACTTTTGCAAATACTTTTCTAAAGACCCATGATTTTAGAACTTAAGAATTATTTTTTAAAAACCTTCAGATGTATCATTTCTATTTCCCCCCCACTACCCAATCAGTTAAAAAACAGAATAATCACAAACTATCTCAAATTCTGCTTGCCTGCCACGAGGTTAAGCCCAAGGTCCAGTGTTTCCTTATTCCTACTGACCTGACAACAGCAATTTATTTTCTGTCTGACTGAGGATCACGGGGAAGTGTCAATCATGATCTTCCCCTCTATTGATTCTGGTCAGCAGCTATTGACAGCTTTAAAAAAGATTATGTTTTAATTGGGGATCAGATAGATGGCATTTTAAGGTATTTAATTTCACTTTGTAACTCGCTATAGATTATCTGAGTGGTACTATGACTCAAGGAGGATAAAGATGAATGTGTTGTCCTTTTCTTTTGGTGACCCTGAGAGCAAATGTAGCTCAGGCTAAAGTGACTGAAAATCTTTTTCTATCACAGGGCTGAAAAGGTTGAATGTGAATTCATTAGTGTTACCTTTGTTTAAGGCACAATATCTACACATCACAAAGCTCACATCTTCAGCAGCCACACTTGTTCTCATAAGGTTTTAGGTAGAAGTAGACTGGCAAGGTAAATGAAGAAAAGTTTCAGAAAATCAAGACAAAGAGCTCGAATTCTCCACTGCCTTGCACCTGAGAGTAATTTACAGTTGCTCAAAGTGGCTGTACAGTGCTACCATTGGAGTGATACTTGCACAGCTATAAAATGATTATAGAAAGTTCAAGGCTGTGAAGCATCAGGCTCTGAAGGGTGTGTTTTGCACGGTGAAGGGAAGAAGGATGTTCCTGTGAAGCTAGGCATCTCAAGAGCCAAGATATTCAAAAGCAACTAGTGACTTTGGGCACTTCTGTTTCTGGGTACCCAAATTGAGACCCCTTAAAGGACCCTTATTTTCAGAAAATGACAAGCACCCACCTCCTCTGAAAATCAGGGCCCTTTAAGTCTCACGTTGAGCACCTGAAATCACTATCTACTTTTGTAAGTATAGGCCCTGCATTCTATTCATGGCTCTCCCATAGACAAGTGGACGTGTCGATATCTGTGTCTTAGTTTCACAGCCTGTAAATAGGGATAGAGAAATAGATCTACCGCACACGTTTTGTGAGACTAAATTTCTTCATGTTTATTAAGGACTTTGAGACCCTGGGGTGGGTGGTGCCATAGATGTGCAGATTATTATTATTCGAGGGGTAGCCGTGTTAGTCTGAATCTGTAAAAAGCAACAGAGGGTCCTGTGGCACCTTTGAGACTAACAGAAGTATTGGGAGCATAAGCTTTCGTGGGTAAGAACCTCACTTCTTCAGATGCAATCTGAAGAAGTGAGGTTCTTACCCACGAAAGCTTATGCT
Organism: Chrysemys picta bellii; assembly: GCF_011386835.1. Lineage (NCBI taxonomy): Eukaryota > Metazoa > Chordata > Testudines > Emydidae > Chrysemys > Chrysemys picta. Next base: position 129,360,133 of record NC_088794.1, read on the forward strand.
CCCAATACTTCTGTTAGTCTCAAAGGTGCCACAGGACCCTCTGTTGATTATTATTATTGTTTTCTGTCCGAAGGTCAAAAATGTGCACAGCTATTTCTAGTTATTTCTGGTACTGGTTGTTTGAAAACAAAGAGTTTATTTCATGTCCCCCTGACATATTCAATATTTATATTGTATTCATCTCTCTCTTAGTTATTGGGATAATTGGAATGTTCATATGCTTCCTGCAAATAATTAAAATCTTTGTAACTGAGTGACCCTCATATATCATAATGTGGGCTCTCTTATCCTCTCTCCCATCATGGCTACTATAAAGAAAATTAGGGAGTTTAAGAAAAATGCTTGGGTTGAATGGGAGAGTTTTTGTTTTTATTTTTGCTATATATGTAAGCGTGTAATACTTGGGCTGGATGACATTTAGATTCAGGTGATAATCAGACCCTGAATCTGAATATTATACTATTTCTACAGTTACCACTTCCTTGGGACTCTTCTTGCATCCCTCCACTTCCTCCAGGCTCTGGGATCTTTTGAGGGGTCCAGAGGCTTCATTCAGGGGGTCTCAGTATCCCCAAATGATTTGAACTGGGTTTGGAGAGGGAGCAAACTCACCAGTTAGCTCCTCAAAGATATTAACTGAAGGGAGGAGCAAACTGGCATTCTCTGTAGAGCCATAGAAGAGGAGAGCAGGTTCCCTGGTCTGGATATGAATGCAAGGAGTGTTTTCATGCAACCACTCACCAGATGACAGCAGTATGTTGGGTGATCCCAGAAGCTGTGAGGGGAGAAGGATACTAAAGAGAAGTGGAAGGGCAGGATGGATGACCCAAATACTCAGAGCTAAATGTTTCTGAGTGATACTTGAAAACATTGTGACTAGGCCGGCTATTTCTGAAACATTTTATTCGGGTGCCAGCTCACTGCTCTTTTCTCCCTTCACCATGCCGAGGGCCAATTTTAAGCCATTAAATCCTTCCACCAGCTCCTTGCCAAGTGCCATTAGTGAAACCACACCTGCAGCCTACTCTATGGGAAACACCTATGGTAGTGCATACTTATCATGCTCACTTTCTTTCTCAGGAACCTCCATAATCAGTCATCCTTCCAGCTGAAGTGCTAAGATCTCCCCAAATGTTAGATGTTCCCAGCAATTTCCAGGCTGACCCTAATTTTACATACTTTTTATTTCATAATGAAGCATTTTATTTTAGTTCCTCCCATCACTTAAGGTCCATGGAGGGTGAAAGTAGTACCCCACTATCTGAAATCAATTGTCAGTCATTTCACACCTGTACCAAAAGCAAACAGACATAACTCTAATTGGCCGCCTGCCAGCATTTCAAACTGCCACCACATTAATTAACGCATCTGTGGTGGAATTGTCAGTCAGATTCCACTTCTAACCTGCACAGCCTTCTGACAGAAACCCTGACAATCAAACATATGTTTCAAATACTGTGCGCAATAGAAAATATTGGGTAATGTGATATAAATGGGATATTTCATGTTTGCTCAGTGAATAAATATGCATTTTCCTTCCACTCATTACCACTGTGATAACGTAGGTCACAGTCTCCTAGCAATACTCAAGAACATACCTTTCTACCTACCAAGGCCCAGCTGGAGGATGCAATGTCGGACAAAGACTCAAAATAATGAGCATTAAAAATTATTCTTCCAGGAAATTAAGATTGCTGTGGGATTCACTCCTTTGATCCAAATATCTCTTTCTAGATCCTCAGTTTGATGATGATTTATTTCTGATGCAAATAATTTTCAATAATAAAAGTGAAGGGGCAGCTGATTTGTGTGAAACATCGGTAACTTTGGTATTGTAACAAGTAATGCCTCTCAAAAGGGAAGACATTTGAGACTTGTGTACCATGATCACCCTTAAAATCTGGTGCTACTCTGAAAACTGAACTGTATACAAATAACATCATTTATGTCTATCTTCATTGGGTCTCATTGATTCCAGATCAAATGTGCTCAGTTTACAAACAAAATGATGTATTTTCTAAGTGCCAGCCCTGCAGACTCAACCTAAGCTCTCAGAGTCAAGATGGATTATTTCCTTCTCACACTTCATCCCAATAATAAAGACTCTGCAGGCCAAATTTTCCCCTCTGTTATTTTTTGTGTATCCCATGGCCTTCTGTAGGGCGGTATGGATCTAACTGATTGGAACATAGTAAAGAATTCTCTTTACTCACACAAAGGACCAGAATCCAGCTCACTTTCTCATGGACTGTTTTAGCTTTGAGGCGATAACTGGAATAAATAAGATATACCACAGAATGTAATGGTACTCAGTTATATAAGTCAGCTGCAAAGTTTAAGCGTGAGCAATTTCTATTACAATAAGAGAGATATTTAACTCATAGTTTTTTGTTGCAGTTTCTCTGAGATTCATGTGTGTTCTGTTTTACAATTTAGTAATTCTGGCAAAACAGGTTAGCAAACATGATTCATATAGGAAACATGAATGAGAGGGATTAGATCATGCCATACTCTTATTTCCTTTTCCTTTATTATTATTATTTATTTATTATTGTGTATGTGGATCCCCTGGGAGAATAACATGAAGGGCAAAGGGGTCCAGGAGAGCTGGCTGTATTTTAAAGAATCCTTATTGAGGTTGCAGGAACAAACCATCCCGATGTGTAGAAGAATAGTAAATATGGCAGGCGACCAGCTTGGCTAAACAGTGAAATCCTTGCTGATCTTAAACGCAAAAAAGAAGCTTACAAGAAGTGGAAGATTGGACAAATGACCAGGGAGGAGTATAAAAATATTGCTCAGGCGTGCAAGAGTGAAATCAGGAAGGCCAAATCACACTTGGAGTTGCAGTTAGCAAGAAATGTTAAGAGTAACAAGAAGGGTTTCTTCAGGTATGTTAGCAACAAGAAGAAAATCAAGGAAAGTGTGGGCCCCTTACTGAATGAGGGAGGCAACCTAGTGACCGAGGATGTGGAAAAAGCTAATGTACTCAATGATTTTTTTGCCTCTGTCTTCACGCACAAGGTCAGCTCCCAGATTGCTGCAATGGGCAGTACAGCATGGGGAGAAGGTGACCAACCCTCTGTGGAGAAAGAAGTGGTTCGGGACTATTTAGAAAAACTGGACGTGCACAAGTCCATGGGGCCGGATGCGCTGCATCCGAGGGTGCTAAAGGAGTTGGCGGGTGAGATTGCAGAGCCATTAGCCATTATTTTTGAAAACTCATGGCGATCGGGGGAGGTCCCAGATGACTGGAAAAAGGCTAATGTAGTGCCCATCTTTAAAAAAGGGAAGAAGGAGGATCCGGGGAACTACAGGCCAGTCAGCCTCACCTCAGTCCCTGGAAAAATCATGGAGCAGGTCCTCAAGGAATCAATTATGAAACATTTAGAGGAGAGGAAAGTGATCAGGAACAGTCAGCATGGATTCACGAAGGGGAAGTCGTGCCTGACTAACCTAATTGCCTTTTATGATGAGATAACTGGCTCTGTGGATGAGGGGAAAGCAGTGTATGTGTTATTCCTTGACTTTAGCAAAGCTTTTGATACTGTCTCCCACAGTATTCTTGCCGCCAAGTTAAAGAAGTATGGGCTGGATGAATGGACTGTAAGGTGGATAGAAAGCTGGCTAGATCGTCCGGCTCAACGGGTAGTGATCAATGGCTCCATGTCTAGTTGGCAGCCGGTTTCAAGCGGAGTGCCCCAAGGGTCGGTCCTGGGGCCGGTTTTGTTTAATATCTTTATTAATGATCTGGAGGATGGTGTGGACTGCACTCTCAGCAAGTTTGCAGATGACACTAAACTAGGAGGCGTGGTAGATACACTAGAGGGTAGGGATCGGATACAGAGGGACCTAGACAAATTAGAGGATTGGGCCGAAAAAAACCTGATGAGGTTCAACAAGGACAAGTGCAGAGTCCTGCACTTAGGACGGAAGAATCCCATGCACTGCTACAGACTAGGGACCGAATGGCTAGGTAGCAGTTCTGCAGAAAAGGACCTAGGGGTCACAGTGGACGAGAAGCTGGATATGAGTCAACAGTGTGCTCTTGTTGCCAAGAAGGCTAATGGCATTTTGAGCTGTATAAGTAGGGGCATTGCCAGCAGATCGAGGGACGTGATCGTTCCCCTTTAGTCAACATTGGTGAGGCCTCATCTGGAATACTGTGTCCAGTTTTGGGCCCCACACTACAAGAAGGATGTGGAAAAATTGGAAAGAGTCCAGCGGAGGGCAACAAAAATGATTAGGGGTCTGGAGCACATGACTTATGAGGAGAGGCTGAGGGAACTGGGATTGTTTAGTCTCCAGAAGAGAAGAATGAGGGGGGATTTGATAGCAGCCTTCAACTACCTGAAGGGGGGTTCCAAAGAGGATGGAGCTCGGCTGTTCTCAGTGGTGGCAGACGACAGAACAAGGAGCAATGGTCTCAAGTTGCAGTGGGGGAGGTCCAGGTTGGATATCAGGAAAAACTATTTCACTAGGAGGGTGGTGAAACACTGGAATGCGTTACCTAGGGAGGTGGTGGAGTCTCCTTCCTTGGAGGTTTTTAAGGCCCGGCTTGACAAAGCCCTGGCTGGGATGATTTAGCTGGGAATTGGTCCTGCTTTGAGCAGGGGGTTGGACTAGATGACCTCTTGAGGTCCCTTCCAACTCTGATATTCTATGATTCTACGGAGTGCTGACAATGTCCTCAGTGCTGTAGAATAAAAAGGACACCTTAGCTTTACCTACAATGGGACTGTCATCTAAGAAGACAAACAAAACAACAAGCACAGACAGTGCATGTGGTGCATAGCAAGTCACAGTGTGACAGGGCAATACACAGGGTTTTCTTGCTTTGCCTTGCCTTTTATAGTAAAATAAAGAATAACTCTTCTATGTGTAATTAACCACTGGGACAATTTATCTGGGGTCATGGTGGATTCTCCCTCACTGACAATTTTTAAATCAAGATTACCTGTCTTTTTTTCTAAAAGATCTGCTCTAGGAATTTTTTGGAGGAAGTTCTATGGAGGTCAGACTAGATGATCACAAAGGCCCTTCTGGCCTTGGAATTTTTGATTCTATGTAGAGCAGACGTAGGCTGCAAGAGAAAAGGGATTTGAATTCCAAGGGAATTATGTTCCACTTCTTTGCTCCTTGTGTACTCATTCACACCCCTGAAAAGTGAGTGTAAGATATAACCATTCTAGTGTTTTATATTCATCCTGCATAGGTACAGATGGCTGCTTAAGATGCCTGGCAAAGGAGACTTAGCCCTGGAAAAGGGAGAAACACTAGACACCATGCAAGAGAGGGAACCAGATGCAGCAGGCCCCATAGAATCATGGAAGAGACCTCAGGAGGTCATCTAGTCCAACTCCCTGCTCAAAGCAGGACCAACCCCAATTAAATCATTCCAGCCAGGGCTTTGTCAAGCCAGGCCTTAAAGGAAGTAATTTTAGCAGCTGCATTTAGTTGGGCTGGAAAAGAGCAACATGGATATTAGGGAGTAATTGAGATGGGAGGTAAATGCTACGTTGAATTTTAACTACCCTCCAAGGAAGGCTAAAAGGACAACCTCTTAGAAATACTAAAATACAGTGTACAGCAGTTTCTTTAGTATAGTTGGTTTAATTGAAATAACCTCCAAACTCATTTCCAGAAGACAGTATTAATTGGCTCTGCTAACCCTATATTTTGTACAGCCATTTATTTCATGCACTAACTCTCAAATGGGCCGAGACCCGACGAAATGCAGGCTTTCCTGTGGTTAAAGGACGAGATGGTGTTTTCCCCCCACATCGGGCATTGCATGTGCTCTTAGAACTATTTCCCTAGCTTGGTTGGAGTTTTATTCATGATTGAGATCTGGCTGATGGGTAGACACCAAGGGCACAGCACTAAACCATCCCATAGCACCGGGATCCAAACCGCATCCTCAGAAGGAGTGAATCTTTCGGACTAAAAGAGTGATTGTCTGATGCTTTTTTTTTTTACTGTTGCTGTCAATCAACAGGAATAAGAACGATGTAGATAATAATCCTGGCTTTAACCCTTATCACCCTCATGGTGTTCTTGTGAGAAACTGAGCATGCGTATACTTTTTCTGGACATCCTGAGGCTTGCAATATGTGGCTCATGTACCATTCTAGTCCCGCTCTTTTGCTCTCCAAGATGAGCCTTCCCCTACTTTCCTAGCCCTGTCCTAGCTTCAGCTTTGGTCATTTGAGGATACGCCCTTACCCTTAGACTGGGCAGCCAGCCTTTGTGTCTGCACTCCTCTGTTCTTAGTGGTCAGCCTGCTCAATAGGACTCCATGCCAGGAAGTGCTCAGCCCATGGCTTCTCCTGCTGCTTAAGAGGTTGAGACAATAGGACCTGGTGGCAGAGGGAGGCAACTCTTACACAAAGGCCAGGTTTATCCCCGGAATTTTCTCACTTTTGCTCCCATTGCTTCAGCTCCACTGCTGATAAGAACTGTGGGTTTCCAAGTATAGACAAAGTGCTAGTGGCCACTGATGTTTTAAGCACTGCATTGGGTAGATCTGCTCTGAGCATGATTAGTCAACACAGCCCTTAAAACTCTGGCAGCTTCCTGGAGTCTGGTCTACGCTAGGGCTCACATTGATTAAATTACTGATGGCAGTAGCAATGGGACATTATTTTGGTGGAGGAAAAAGCCTAGTTTAGACACCAAATTGGGGCAGAGGAGGGTTCGCTACAGGTCAGAGCCACAACCCAGATCCTTAGAGCAGTCATAGACTTGGTGCCCTGCAGTACAGTCTTCCCTTATGGTATGTCTATGCTGGAATAAAAGACCCATGGCAGGGCCATGGCTGGCCTGGGTCAGCTGACTTTGGCTCGCGGGGCTCAGACTGCGGGGCTAAAACTTGAGGTCCCAGAGCCCTTGCTCCAACCTGAGCCTGAATGTCTACACCACAATTAAACAGCCCCAAAGCCTGAGCCCCAGAAGCTTGAGTCAGCTGACATGGACCAGACCCAGCTGTTTAATTGCAATGTAGATGTGCCCTCAGTGGCCTCATTAAACTCCTGGTAATTCGCTAATCCCCAGGTTTTAACTACATTTTAAGGGTTAAAATCTAGTTCTCTGGTGCTAGCAATTTTGTAATTCTTCATCTGTGTACAAATCAGCTCGCATTCAAACCTTTCTTTCTAAACAAAACAGCCGGCTTTGTTTTAATTATGTAAGTGAGGCTGTACTTAAACTTTCCCCCACTCCCCAACATTTGGTTTGGACGTTGATGATTTTTTAACGTTTTGATCAGAGATGTGTATTTGCTAGCAAGGTAGGGCAGTGCTGGGCTACAACATAGCACTGCAAAACCGTAAAATGAACACCTAAGCATTGATGCGATGCTGTAGGAGATGTCATTTCCTGTTGCCCATATCTCTTGTAATGGCTCCTCAGATATGAGCCTGCATGATTAAGCATGTTTAATCACTCAAATCCATCTCCTTTGAGACAGAACAATAGTCAAAACAGCCTCATTTCACTCAGAACAATCGTAAAATATTCATTTCTACCCAAAATGGAGAAGAGACAGTGCATGCCATTGCAGTATTCTTGGGGAATTAAACGAATTCTTCCTAGGAATCATTTAGTAACAAGTAAAGCACAGTATATCCTTTGACAGTCAGGAAATTATATAACTATGAATTGTGGGTGTTGGTTACAGGTGGGTCTCTCGTATACCCTGATATTATGTCCATTCAGAGCTTGCACAAATAACACAGCCTAAACCTCTACAGGTCACCCAAGGTTTTTAATTCCTCAGCCTCCATTTCCTCTTCCCCTCTCAGAGAAGTGAGGATAGAGCTGTATGAACCCCTGATTAACCATTCAGCTGGGTTCATTTGGAATACCATGCCCTTTTAGCACACGCACGTTTCTCTGAGAGCCTGTAACAGTCCTTTTCCTCAAGTGCTAAGAATATTATTACTTTACTGGCATACTTTCCCCCATTTTGCTAGGGAATTTAAACTCCGAGCTCATGGGAGGGTCAAGTGGATACAGGAGTTTTTGCCCTTCCATGTGCAGTTTTCATGTGGCTCACTGCTCTGCAGTAGATTTAGCTTTGGGAAATCCAAGAGTGAGTCACACCAGGTGAGCTACAAGGCCTCTCGAGAACTCCTTGCCCCCTTCAGATTTTCCAAATTCGGAATGATTAACTAACAACTCAACCTTTATCAGACTTGAAAGACTTTCAGTTAGTTTCATTCTCATGGTAGAAGGTGGGGAGAACAAGGCAAGGGGAAAAACCTACCAGCGGTCGACTGAGTAAAGTTTGTAGAGTTTTGAAAGATGCCTTGAATGATACTTGGGTTACTGTGATGGCAGAAACCTTCACAGCAGAGACTCTAAAGGCCCAAATCACAGTTGGCCTGTGGCCCTTTTACATTTGCTGTGTGGACACAGCATCCACTCCCCTGAGAAATACTCCTGGCACCCACTGAACCAGCTCTGTGTCCCACCACGTCAGCAGGAGATCCCAGTTCCAGGAGGCATTCCAGGGCTGGTGAGAAGCATGTTGAGGGTAAAATGGGAGAGGGAGTGGCCAGAGTGCTCTTATGCCCACTGATTCTATACTTTTGCAATGGGATTTAGAGTTAATTGCATCAGGACTGCCCTGGCCTGGGCTGGGACTGAACCTGCCCTCTGTTCCTGGCTGGCCCTGGAACCAGTGCAATGAATTGCACTGTGAGTGTGGAATTACTATTATTTGTAGCAATAGTGTGAAGGTAAGGTATTTTACACCCCATCTGAGGAATCGCCATCTCAATTCATCCTGCAGAAAGCAAAATTAAGACTGAAGGCTAATTGCTTGGCTTTGTTTTCTAATTTTTTTTTTGCTCAGTAGTAGAATATTTTACCTGCAGATAGCAGCAGACTCCTGTGGATTGAAGCCTAATAGCTGAATTGTGGGGAATTACCCATTTATTTTTTTAAAGTAAAATAACAAAAGAGAAGTAGCATTTCTCTGCCTGACTGATGAATCATGGCACATCCGCCTTGTTACATCAGGTTTTGTTAGATCACATGACATCCTATATCCTGATACAGTGCCATGCACTTGTTACTGTAGCTACTTCCACCTTGATAGTTGCAGGTAAGAATGAATAGGAGTAGAAGTGTGTAAGTCTTTTCTTGGCTAGCACTTTGCTGTAACAAAATCTGATAAGAGAAGAGTCTACAGAAGATTGCTAAGACTGCAGTTTTAGTTTTGTCTGTGAGTATAAACTGGCATCTTGAGTGTCTAAAGAAATATATATATGAAATAGGGATTCTTCACTGGTTTAATCCCTTAGGTATCAATAGAGAATAAAATCCAGAAGCAGAATTGTTGCTGAAGCAAGGGGCTATAAAATGGGGTGAGAGGGAAAGCAACAAACCTCATTCCTATTTTTTTAAAAAATCCTCTTCCAAACCCCTGGCATGGCTTGTTGCTACAGCATTGCCTCTAATCATATTCTAATTTTTTTACTTTCGTAATTTATTTTTTCTCTCAGAAATCGGATTGTTAATATTATACAAAGTTAACCTGCTCATACTAATTATATATTTACTTTGATCTGACGAACATGATATTGAAGGAGTTTTCCAAGCCTTAAGAAACTATGTAAGATTTAAAAAAAACATTAAAAGAGCTGTATAGGCATCTAAGACTTATTTTCCACAAGTCCTGGTGCCCTGAAACATGATACATTTTAGGTACGGTGGGGTTGTATTTCCATTTTTTTAAAAAGCCCTACAACTCCTAAATAACAAGCAGTTAGGATAATAGTTCAAGTTGAAATAGTATTTTATAGCACAGTGTACTATTGTCATTCTGAGTGGCTGTCAATATTTAGATGGCAGTCTCTCCAAGAAAAATATATGAAGGTAAAATACAAAGGCTTTCCTTCAAAATCCAGCTGCACTCTTTGACAAGAACTTATATTAGGAAGATGTAGACGATTTCAGAATCACCTTTATCCTATTTATTGAAGGTCCTTCTAAGTATACATGGCATAGAGATGAACAGGGGAATTTTCAGAAGGTAATTCAAAGTCATGCAACCTACGTTTTGGGTATCCAATTTTGGGTGCTGACATAAAAAGGGGAATTTTCAAAGCTGAATGTGGCCTGGGCTCCTACTCTGGAAATTTGCTTTGTCTTGGGTTCTCAAGGACATGAGTGCACTCAGGCAGATAGTGGGTCAATAGAATAGTCAATAGAATCTTCAACGCCTCACTATTCTTGTATGGTTCCGTTTTTACTCACCGTTCTGCTCCCTGTTTCATATTATAGGTGCTTTCCCCACCTAATATTGAGGAATCAAGAAATGAAAGATCATTTTCCTACAGCCACATATTGTACATATCTATTATTTTCTATGCCTATATTTTGCTTAAATGTATCCTGTAAAATACTACATGTAGGCAACATGGCCAAGTTGATGTCCCTAAAGAAATTTAATTTTTGCATTTCCTGACATTTTTTCCTCTTTTAATTGCTTAAACTTGCCATTACATTGACAAAATATTTTGGGGTAGATCCTCATCTGGTGTGAATAGTCTCATAACTCCAACAAAGTCAGTTGGGCTTAGGACATGCTCCCCTTTGTAGTTAATCAATTAAGTATTTCCCACTGTGGAAAATCTTCCTTGTAGAATTAAAAATAAATACTCCGGTCCCTTTTGTGCCCATATCCTTCTTGTCAAAATACAGTGTGTCATCTTTTCCCTTAGAATTTTTTTATTTTGACTTACTGCTACATGGCTAATAAATAAATTACTTGATCAGCTGGCCACAGACATGTCCTTAATGCTTCCTATAAGGTTGTAATAAGCCCTTGCCTCAGATGCAGAACTTCTGGGAACCAGGTGAACTGATAGGATTGAAAAATGCTGGCCCTAATGATAAATGGAATCCTGAGTAAAACAAACCTGGACCAATGCATGTTGCTAGGTCATACTTTAAAATCTAAAACCTACTCTTTGGCTAATTTTTTTGATTTCATCAATTGCTGCTGTGTGGTTAGTCTCTTTCCAAAGCCGCCTGGGAATTAACATGTGCCAAATGCTTTTGATATATAGGAGTGTTTTTTCAGGAGTGCTTAATTCTTTTTTGAACTGGATTCTCATGTTAGTCCTTGACATGGTCTAAACTTGTAGCCTAAACCTTGCTGGCATAAACTGGCCTCAATCTCTATCTTTTTTTTTTTATTTTGTATCCCATGCTATCAAATGCTAGTATGCCCAAATGACTCCATAATTTTTGCCTTGTCTATCTGAGGTATTTTTAAGACACCTGCCACCATGGTATATTCTTACGTTATTTTTCACCCCAAACACTACCAAATAACCACATATGTAAAAATTGTGTATACTGTCCAATAATAATAATTAATAAAAAACTTACTATGCATGTCCCTTATGCATAACCTCCTACCGGTCCATTAACAGTTGTTTTGTAATTGGTCTATACTTCAAATGTCATTTTTCTGGAGACCAGCCTGTATTATGGAAAGTAGCTGTACTAGTTTATTTCATTCACAGAAAAAGCACTGAGTTTGAAGTGGATTATATTAATTCATAGAAGACTACACTAAATGTGTATCTAGCTGATGAATCCTTTCTATACTTTTTAGTCTCTTTACATATGTGGCCAAGAATATCTCCATATACTTTTCTGGGGCAACTTTAAATGGTCTTCTAAATTTCCTATTTATTTCATTACATTTTTGGACTACAGTAGAACCTCAGAGTTATGAACACCAGAGTTACAAGCTGACCAGTCAATCACACACCTCATTTGGAACCAGAAGTACAATACAGTACTGTGTTAAATGTAAACTACTAAAAAATATTAAGGGAAAGTTTAAAAAAAAAGATTTGACAAAGTAAGGAAACTGTTCCTGTGCTTGTTTCATTTAAATTAAGATGGTTAAAAGCAGCATTTTTCTTCTGCATAGTAAAGTTTCAAAGCTGTTTTAGTCAATGTTCAGTTGTAAACTTTGAAAGAACAACTATAACGTTTTGTTCGGAGTTACGAACGTTTCAGAGTTACAAACAACCTCCATTCCCAAGGTGTTCCTAACTCTGAGGTTCTACTGTATTTAAGTCTGTCTCTAAATGTATCTTTGTACATTTGTTCCATCGTTTTCAAGCCCATGCACAGCTCCACAACTGCTCACACCTGTTCCTCTGCCTGCTTCCTACAGCCCTTCCAAGCTATGCGGCTAGTCGCTCACAATATGAACAAATAAATAGCTGATATGATGTCTCCTCTTGCCGTGAGAGCCCAACAGCCTCATTGTCGGATCAAGCTTATTGCCTGGTCCACCACTGAGTATAAAACTGTAAACAGCTGTGGATCGTTGTAGTCATTAACGGACTCCTCTTGAGTGGTGCATAAGCCTGCATTCACCAAGGGAATGGTCTTGGCAAAATGCCTAATGGTGATTCTTGCAAGTTTTAGAATGGGGGATCTGAAAATGGGCCAGCAACCCTGTTAAGCTGAATTCCATTATTTATTTTCCTCCTAATGCCCTGTATTTCCTGGTCCAGTGCACACTGCTGGAAAACTGAGGAATCATAGGCTGTATACATCAAATACTGAAACCCACATTAAAACCATACAAATGGTAGCTAGTGTACATTAGCTCCTGCAAAGGTCCTCCTGCCCCAACTGCTATGCCCACATGAAGTCTCATTGAAGGTAATGGAATTCCATGTGGGCATGAGTCCGTGAGGGTGGATCCCTTTGCAGCATTAGAACTATAGTTTTTATATTTTAACCACAATAGCCCATTTTTTACCTCATTGACACCAGCATAAATCTAGAGCAAATCCATTAGAGTAATTCTGGTGTCAGTCAGGTTTGAATCTGACCCTATGTTCTTAAAATAATCACATCTACCTCAGTTTAAATTTGCCATGGAGTGATCAGAGAGGTTGGAGATGGAAATGTAGTTTTTCCTTATGAAATGGTGTGTGTGGGGGAAATCTTACATGACACTTTTTTTTTCTATTCTAGTCTTCTGTAAAAGTCCTTTCAGCAGGGGTCAGTATATTAGTGCCTACGTATGATCATGTGGTAGCTTAATTACTGTCTTATGAATCCATTGCTGCCAGTATTGGGTAGCTGCTTTTAATATTTTACTCTTTCCCCTCCCAAGCTGTCTGCATATGGAATTCCAACACATCCTGACATCTGTCTTTATTCTCATACTTAAAAAGCTGCAGATTGCCTTAGCAAGACCCACTGAAACTGGAGGACCATTACTATACTTATTGTGGTTGTGATGCAACTGTTGACATGCAATTTAGATAGCATGGTGAGAGGAGAGGAAGGATGGTGCAGTGGCTAGGGCATGAGACTGGGACTTGGGAAACGTAGGTTTGATTCCCTATTCCATCATACACTTCCTGTGTGACCTTGGACAAATAAATTAGTTTCTCTGCCTCAGTTTCCCCTCTCTATGTTGGGGATAAAAGCACTTCCCTACCTCTCAGGCTAAATACAGTAAAAAATGTTCTGGTGCTCTGACACCCCTGTGATGGGTGTATGAACCCCACATTAGAATAGAGGAGGTTAAGGGCAGTTCTGGGGACCATGTAGACCCTTCAAGCTCCAGGGAGAGGAGGAGATTAAAGAAAAACAGACAGCAATTAGGATAGGGGGACAGACCTAATCCTGAGGAAGGGTACAGCAGGAATCCTTGCTGCAGGGAAGGGAGATCCACAAATGGCAGCTACCCCAGGCCAGAGGAGATAGTACTAGCTTTTCCATAAGGCCTAAGGAACCCTTCACTCTATCTTTTCTTGGATTGTTTGAGAGACTTTGACAATGTCCTCAACTGAGAAAGTAAGTGGTAGGAGTGGCCCAGGGAGGCAGCATTGGAACACTGCTAAGTGCTTGATATTGCTGCCACTCACAGGGCCTGGGTTAGAGCCCAATGGAGGAGAGCCAAGGCTCTCCTACCATCCAGCTACAAAGGTGACATAACTCCTCCCCCCCTTGAGATTGGGGGATAAAGATATTGAAAGCCTTGAAGTAAGGGTGTGATGCTTTCGGAGGCGCAGAGTTGGGCCAGAAACTCCTTTTGGGGGGATGTCAGACTTCTGTAATTTGTTGGACTCTGTAACTCTGGAAAGAGGTGGACTTCTGTGGTGACCTGGTCAGAGGGCCAAGTCACTACCTACTGGAAGAGAGACCCACTGCAACAGAGTGACTACTGGCAGAGGACAAGTTGAGATGAGGAGAGTTGTGTCCCAGGGACCTTACCACTAGCGGTTCCACCAGTAACTGTCGCCCTGGCTCAAGGCCATATAATTGAGATATTACTGACTGATTTTTAATAAAGGAAAGTCAGAGATCCAGGTACGCTCCAAGTACTGTCTGCATACTGGAGCTATGCGAAATATTTGATGCCAAATAAAAAACATCCATTATTTGCCTATTTGCAAGTTCTTGGTGCTTTCGCAAAAAGTTTTGTATGAATATTTTCATATCAGTGAAACTTTTGTCAAAGCTGGGTATTTAGTGGGTTTTGGGTGGGGATAAGGCACATGGGTTTCCTTGGTTAAGCCTACTTCATGGACACACCAGGGACAAAGGAAACCATTTTGACTAATCTTCTCTGGGGAAAAAGTGTCTATATTTCATGTCCTTTCTTTGAGGGAGTTACTATATTTCTGTGTTCATTCTGAGTGCACTTTCTAGGGGTCTAAACCTTGGGTTTTCCCTAGCAACCACTTGCAGATGCTTGTGCAGGTGTGTCTCCAAACCAGATTCCTGTGAACAAGTGGTAGCAGCACTTTGCTGCTTTCCTCTCCCTGCTGCTAGGGAAGAAGGCGGTGAGGGCCACTGAAGGTTGTCCCGGATCTGTGCAGTGTCCCTGCTGCATGATGCAGTTTCCAAAGACACCAGAAAGAGGGTAGATAATGGAGGAGGTTAGCAAGCCACTAATCTTTTTTCATCCTTTGACACCCATAAGAAGACAATACTGATTATGTGGGTTGTCCCCCGGGGGAGGTCTGTCAAAGAGCCCATTGGAAGGGGTAGGATTGTATGGAGACAAAAGGCCTTCAGGCTAAACTAAGTTTAGATAAAGCATTCAATTCTGAACCTTTTGAAATCTTCCATCATGAGATTTATAGAAATTCTTGCAATAGAGAACGTTGTTTACTTCATACTCTTTAAATCTAGCTCTGCTATTTTAGTGTTGGGTTTTTCTTTTTTCTTTGTAATATACTAGAAGTATATTAAGAAATGTTTTCAGGGGAAAAGGAGATTATTATTCCAATTTGGGATTCAAGGTATTTTAAAATGTATGATCTGTATTTCAGTGGTGATGAGGCACATGGGGGCATACATATACAACTGTAGAGATATTTATCTTAAATCCATTGAAGTAACTGGTTTTGTGAATCTTAAATTGGAACAATAATCTCCTTTTCCTGTTCCTGGGGGGGAATGCTTGGCCTGGCAGGAGGAACTCAGGATCTTATAGTCTTGCACCCTGTGATTCTCTCAATGGTAACAGAATCACAGCACAGAGGACACACAGTCCTGAACAATACAATGCAGACTTTTGTTCTCATGTTTTTGTCTTTCCTTTTAAATTGACTAAAGCAAAGAAACATACTGCAGAAAATTAGTTTAGAAAATAAATGCTGGTGTTCACTGTTCTATGGGATGGCAAATGCTTCCTGGAAGAGCACCTTAATCTGCCTGTGACTTCAATGGCAGCCAAGCAAGCCCACCATCTTGCTAGACTTGGCAACTTGTGTTTAATTCTACTTCCAGTGAAGTCAGTGGTGAAATGCTCATTGGTGTCAATGACCAGTATCTCAGGGGGCATAGCTATTGTTGTACTGCATAAAGAACTGAACGGTGTTGATCCTGCTTTGAGCAGGGGATTGGACTAGATGACCTCCTGAGGTCTCTTCCAACCCTAATATTCTATGATTCTAACATAGTAGTGTTATAGTAGCACTTATAAGTGTCTCTCCTATCCACAGGATCTCATAGGCTACACTATGCCACACTGTAGATGTTAGAACAGTGTTTTGGACATTTGCCTTTCTTTCTGATGAACAAGTAAAGCTTTAATGTTTGAAGGAGGGTCACTGGGTTGCTACTGTGCCTCTGTAGGACACAGCTGCTTGCACAGGAAAATAAAACAGTTTTCTCTGCACTTTTTTCTTGGGAGTATGCAAAAATCCCATGTGCATTTTTTTATGAATTGGACCCTTCTATTTTATAGCCACTACTAGTCATGCTTATTACAATGCCATATTATGGCCTTAGCCACTTTTTATGTCCCTGTAACATAGTACCCTAGAGAAAGATGCTTCACTAAGCAAGAACCAGTAAACTTGCTACAGAATCAGCGGAATACTTTTCACAAAAGTGCATAAACTTCTGTTCTTAAACATTGTCATCCTTCACCTTAACAAGCACAGCAAAAAGGTTCCACTGGTTTCTATGCCTTGTTAGGTCTATCATCTTTTTAATTAATAGTGTTTTTACGAAGCCGTCTGAACTGTGTCATTTCCATTATCAGGAAACCATTGCCATTAATGAATAATTTTCATTTCTGATCCTTGATATCATGCTAGTTGATCTCCTGTTTCCATGCCGCCGAATGATAGCATCGTTTTCTGCCCACGATCAAATTTAATTTGGACTCTGATTATATTATGCTGTTGCGACTGAAGTGTCAATTTTTGTCAGGCAATTAGGAGCTATAACCTGTGAAGTTAAGTTTGATAGGCATTGTAATTGGATTGTTACAGTAATAGCTTGGAACATTCCTTTTTTTCTTGCTTCTTTGATTCTTGATGCATACTTTAGTCATGAGAACAAAGGCATTTTGTTATTATGCAACCATAGGACATTCCAGACAACAAGATGGAGACAGGGTTTTTCCACTCGCCTCACGCGGACTTGATTTGGATTTAGATTTGACCACAAATCATGACAGGATTTTGAAAAGAATTCTGCTGGGGTCAAGGAAACCTGCAAAAGTCAAATATAGAATCAAAGCTTTTAGGATCATAATTTTTTGCAGTTCTTTAAATGAAAAGGTTACACAGAAAAAATAAATCAGAACTGGAAATGTGTCAATTTACTCTTTACGCCATTCTCACTTCTTCTTTTTAGCAATTTAGTGGCTTCCGTGAGTTTGTGATCTCGGCAAGTACTAGGTACTGTAATTTTGGAACACATTGTGGCCCAAATTCTCTGCTCGTGTATATGGGCACAGTTCCATTGAACTCTCACCAGCAGAGAATTTGGCCCTATGGAAATTAGTCACAGCACGATAGCTAGTATGTAATGGAGAACACATTTATTTTTATTGGATCCTGTTGTAAGTTCACTCTCTAATGTCAGATTGGAAGTATCTGGTTGTACATTTTTTTTTCTTCTTTGCCGACACAGTAGTTCACAGATTGGCTGCTTGTCAAAAGAGAATTGTTCTCAATGTCTTTGGCATGTGCTCAGCCCTTCCCCAGGCTCCTCTTCGGATCATCTCTGATCAGAGGCACAATGAAGAGACATTTTAAAAAGGACAATGGAAAGGGGCTACCATATCCAGTACTCATCTGATTAGGAATATGTTATAGCCACTGCCATGGGACAAGTAAAAGAAGGAGGAAAACAAAGGAACCCCAGCTGCTGTAATATATAAGAAATAATGTACACACACCAGGGTGTGGTTATAGAAAATGGAAAATTCAAACCAGAGTTGCAAGGTGAGTGGCTAAGTGAAGTTAAAGCTTTAAAACTAATGAAAGGCAAATTTGAAAAGGGTCAGATGTCTGTATGGTTTAGGTAACTCGCACAGAGATTAGGGTTCTTAATAGAATTAGCTGAACATCCGAGGATGCCTTCCTCCCACCCCTTCAGACTTCCAAATCACCTTCTCTGAAACAGCACTAGTACCTTCCACCTGCTATTGTTTCATTGGGGAGTAGCCTTCTGTGATCTGGTGGACTCACGTTCCAAACAGGCATCTCATGGTGTGGCCTGGTAGACCTGCCCCTCCCTGCTTCAGGGAGTAGAGTCTTCAGGGACAGCTAGTTCTGTCCATCTTCTTCTCTATCATCTTCAGTGGGCTTGCTGAGCTTGCTTGCTCTTGGAGGTAACTTGGTGCATCTACTGCATCCTTTGGCAACTTTAGTGTGCTCTTGGTAGGCCTGATCCCTCCCAAATCCACTCTCCTGATTTTCTTCTGAGGGTAACTGAATGATCCTCATCCCAATCCTGAAGCATCATGTCCTAGCAACTCCTCTGCTAGGTCCTGAAGCTTTATCTTTTGACAGTGTAAATTCACAATTAAATTTATGCTCCCATAATGCTTTGTGGGATTGCAACACTCCCAGTCTTGCTCCCTCAGTTCCAGCACAGATCATGTGAGACTAACAGTTCTTGAGATGACCCATACCCAGGACTGCAGATCCAGACGAGAATGTGGTAATATCAGAAAACTCTGGATAGCTGTGTTTGGTAGATTCTGTGTCATATAACATCATTACTAGAGGCTGTGGGGAGGGAGTGCTTTCTTTGTGCTTTGAATTTCAGCTCGGACAGGGAAACTAGACTGGTCTGTTAGTCAACTTTTCTGTTCTGTTTAAAATCCCTTCTTTTTTCTGTTTATTTTGTTAAGTGTTAACAGAATGTTCAGGTTAAATAAAACAAAATATGAACATTTCCATTTGTATTAGATTTTCTTTAAAACCTTTACTTTCATGCACAAAGGCTAAATTTTGGGCCTAGGCTGCTTGATGTTGTCCCCGTTAGTCTGGTGATGTCAAAAACGAACATTGAGAACCTGGAAGGATGCATCAGGGCTGTCAGAGAGGGAGTGGATTGATGAAGTGACACAGGCAGCTGCATATGAAAAACAGAAAGTAAATATGGAATAGAAAGTAAGTTAAGTGAATTTGAAGATGTCTGTAATCTATTCTTTAGCTGTATCAGAAGAGATGCCCTGATCTATGATAGGAGATGGTAGAGGGAAGTTGAGGGGTGAATGAGAGTTTTGGCTCTGAAGATGAATAACATTTTCTCTCTCTCCTTTTCTACCTCCTTACATTCTCTCTTGCTTTGCTTTGCTTTCTCCCTAAGAGACACAGAATGTGGTGGAATTATACCTGAAAAAGAAAGTAAAAGTCATGTAAATCATTATGTATGTATGTGCCATTTTCAGGAATATAGACTAAAACTCTAATGACAAAGATAAATAGACAGGTAGATTAGCAAGCATGAAGAAATTCACCCCAGCGGATGCATGCAACTTTCTGGAGTCTCACAGCAATAAGAATCATTATTAATTTTCCATTTTTCAGTTTATCTGATACAGGCCAAGAAATTACCGTATGACCGATTATCTCTAGCTCATTATTTGTAACGTACTGTGGCAATAGTCAATGAGCTCTGTTTTCTGAAAACTGTTTCAATCTTTTGCTGTTAGTACTATAATGAAGCAAGTGCAGGATATACTTGCATAAGAACTGAGAATCGTGTTAGCACCTATGCTGCACAGTAAAGCTGCTGATACTTTGCATGCAAATTGTAAGCATCATCTGAGGATCAGCAGAGTTCATAGGTTCAGTATTCTCTCCCTTTCAGCCTCCTATGTCAGTGATGTTTTAACCAGCTGGGGGCAGAATGACGTTTTGGAAATTAAAGAGAAAAGAAGTAAAAATTACAAATCCACTGGTATTTCTGCATCTGAGCCTCACCATTAATAATATAACATGAAAAATTCTATCAGGTAAAAATGATGTCTGATTATATTTTTGAAGTGTTAGTGCATGGGTAGGTTTACATTTGACATGCCATTTAAATACTTCAATATATTTTTATATTTAAAAAAAAATCTTTGTCAGGATAAAACCTAGGTGAAATCTCTTTATTTTCATACTGGTGTAAGAAACATTTCCAATCTTTTTGACATGCTGATATATTAGAAGTTACATAACTCTTTATAATCTTTCCAAATATTTCATTGTCTGAAGATATTTCATTGACAACTTCTGTTGTTTTTACTATACTTGTCCACCCCTTCACATTTAATACTCTGATTACACACCTACTTTATGTTGGATGCAATCTGATCATAATGGTGAAATATTTTTTCTTTAACTATTGAAGGGAATTTATCTCCAATGAAGGGGATTGAATTTTGTCACCCATGGGATGATAAATCCAGTGTCAAAAATACAAATAGCATGGGTAGCAGCACACACTTCCCTCACAGTGTTCCTCATCTCTAACCTGGAAGAAACACAGTTAAGGGTGAAAGGGTTAATCAGTTCCCATCCGCAGTCAATCTAGTGAAACTGCAAACAGGCATGTCAGTTAGTTTCAGACATGGTGGTTGTTTGTATGATGGGAACACCCATTGCAAACTGGTCTGGGATCAAAAACTCCTTTCTCATAAGCCACTAAACTGCTGTTATTGTAATATCTACCTTGTAGGACTGGATTTAAACTGGCAATCTAGAGGTAAAAGGATCTGTATTCTGTAACCAAGCCCCGTGAGCCATCACTCCTAGAGATTATTTTGCAAGTTGCATGCCTTGTCCATCACTGTACCTAGCTGACCACTTTTCCCTGTGTACATATGCCTTAATTATTATTGTTTATTAAGCACTGACCATGTACTTGGTCCTGTACAAGACATAAATAGAAGACAACCCCTACCCTGAAAAGCTTACACTTTTCAGCTGAGCAAATAATGATCCACAAAACAAAAATTCAGGTTGATTCAAAGTGAAATCATTAAAAAAATTTTTTCATTGAATTAAAAGACTTGAAAAAATTCTAATTTGAGTCAAAAAAAATTTCTGGTCGATTTGAAACTTTTTAAAATTTCATTTCTACTTGACTGAAGTGTTTTGGTTGTCTCAAAACTATTTTTTGTTATTTTTGAGGTTTTCATTTTGATTTGGCCATTCTCAGATGTTTGTCACCCTTTTTTGTATTTTTTTTTAAATTGGTCAAATTTGAATTTGAAAAGCCATTTCAAAATGAAATGTCAAAATAAAATATTTTGAAATATTTGAATTGGTTTTCTATTTTTTTCTTGGCAGAAACTATTTGTCAATTTGACCAGAATTTGTTGTTTATTTTGTAGCACCAAAAAAAAAATGCATTCTAAGGTGAAAAAGCTGTTCATCAAAAAAATGTGTGTCTAGCCCTACACACGATGTAGAAGACAGACAGAAATACAGGACACACCAGCGACTGGCCAAAGGGCCAAAACAATTTATTGAAAGTAGATTATGTGAAAGTAAAGTTCAGAAAAGCACATAATATGGAATAGTTTTATAGGTCATATGGAAAACAAAGAATTTGCTTGCCTGTCTGTCTGGCAACAGATTCATGCTAGATAGTCTTAAGGATTATTTCATAAACATTTCTTCACACATACTAGATCACATACAGTTTCATTTCTGGTTGTGTAAACTAAATGGATTAAAAAAATTATGAGAGAATATTCACACTCAAGATTGCAATGAATTGGAAAGACCTCAAAGTAAGAAAAACAAATATAAAATCACAACTGTATTAAAAGCCTAACTAGAAAAGCACATATAGTGTTCCCAATTCTTTATTTACAGACCCTGATATAAATTAAAGATGACCCTTGACCACAACTTCAAATCTGGGTGTGAAACCTTTCCAGAGTGTGGGGGTTTTGGTATACGGAGTCTTGCTTTAGACCCATGAAGGTAAGAATGCCCCACAAAGTTTGGATCCACATTCAAACTTTCCCAAAATTCAGGGACATTCAGATCCAGAATTTTGGTTTGGGCTCATCTTTAAAAATGAAGCCATCAAACACCCTTAAACCATAAACTGAGACATGTAGTATGGAATATAATATTTCGAGGGAAGCCGGAGAGCGGGAGGGCTGGATATCTCAAGGGATTTGTACTGCTGTATAGAGAATATAGAGCCTCAGTCTGAAACCAACCTATGTCAAAAATGACTCAAAGTTGTTAACGTTTGATTTCTGTTTAGTGGCCTAAGAGAAATAAGTTGGCATTTTCAGTCTGATTCCTAGCGGACAAGTGTCTGCATCACAATTGGCAGCCTTGGATCAAAGACATGGACATGGAACTATCTTTCAAGGTTATCTTTTCAGTCAGGGTAAAAGTATATTGGCTTGCAAGGTGAGGAAGATTATCCTGCCAATGCATCCGTGCAATGGATAAACAGAGGACTTGTTTCCTAGGATAGGATTTTCTAAACTTGCTGTCAGCATTGGCCTAACTCTACTCCTGGATTTCATTGTGAGTGGAGTTAGATCACTGGTGAGAACTTCTGAAAATTCCATCTGTAATGTTTCCAGCTAACAAGACACTGTGCTGGCTGAGAACTGAACCCAGATCAAGTGCTTGGAAGGCAGCCATGATAGCTGCTACATCAGCAATGCTGACCCCCACACCTAGGGTTTCCAGTCTGCCATGATCATGGCATTCACTTATAAAAAAACGGGGGGGGGGGGGGGGAAAAGCAAGCTATTCTACCTGCAAAGGACAGTGGTTATAAATAATCAGAGAAACAGCAATACAGGGAATACATTTGTCTTATAGCTGTGATCTGTTGCTTCCTAAGGGCTTGAGTGTGGAGATATTACAAGCCCTAAGCAAGGGGAAGTGTTTAGCTGGTCTACCCAAAGAGAAGACCAGGGACTGAATTAGGACTCAAAATTTGGCCTGAAAATTGCCAGTTTACTGTGCAGGTATAAGAAAATTACTCAGAATTATCCAAATGGTCCTTGAGTAGAGTAAACTTTTTTTTTTTTTTTTTTTTTTGCTGGCCAAACAAAAAACAAACCAAACCAAACAGAAAAACCCAAGAGGGAATAAAGTTAGTTTTGGCTTGACCAGAAACAAAAAGCATTCTTTTTTTTTTTTTGCAAACTGTAAAAATAAAAATAAAATTGTTTAGTTTGACTTTTTTAACCTATTTTTAAAATAAAATTGAAACTAAAAAGTTGTTTCAAATTGAAAAAAATTATTTAGACTGGATTGACTAGGCGAATTCAGCACAAATTTGCAAAACGTTTCGGTCTGCCCAAATCTGCTTCGTTTATTGAAAAAAAGTTTTTGTCTGAAACATTTTGCCCGGCTTTATTCTTGAGTCCAGCCATTAAAAAAATACCCTGATTTGCAATGATAAGTTTTGCCTAATCTTTCTTTGTTTCCCTCTAGATCAAAAGTGGTTTGTTACTACTCCTTCAAACTTTTCACAATTAAATCACACTGAATTCTCATAATCTGGCTATTTCTGATGGGAATTCTTAGCCCAGTCCTGCTCTCATTGATATTAATTGAATTTTTTTGCCATTAAATCTTTGCAAGAGCAGGATTGGACACTCTGTGTGTGTATGTTTGCACATGTGCCCTTTACTGGATGGTTACATGTTCAAAAGAACTTAAAGCTTATTCCATAGACAGCTACTTACAGAGATCTTTCAGCTTGAGTGGTAGACAGGGCCGGCTCCAGGCACCAGCCCTCCAACCATGTGCTTGGGGCAGCACCTGGAGGGGGCGGCACTCACCTGGGGAGTGCGGGGCCGTGGCAGGGCTCTCCGCCCTCCTTCCGGCGCTCCGGCCGGTCGGGGAGAGCGGGGCCCCGGCCGGGCTTGCCGCCCTCCCCACGGCGCTCCGGCCAGTCAAGGAGAGCGTGGCTGTGGCCGGGCTCGGGCCCTCCCCTGCCGCGCTCCCCGCCGGGGGGTGGGGGGCGGCGGGAGGCTTTTTTGCCTGGGCCGGCAAAAAAGCCAGAGCTGGCCCTGGTGGTAGAAGCTTGTGTTTTGGATCTATCTATGACAATTATATGGCCCTCAATGCTATAGCATCTGAACACCTCACAATCTTTTTTTAAATGTAGGAACTGTAGACCCAGGGTTCTGGTCATAGCTCTATACCTGTGGGCTGGTACCCACTTAGTCCGGACTTCGGACTAAGGTACGCAAATTCAGCTACGTTAATAACGTAGCTGAATTCGAAGTACCTTAGTCCGGACTTACCGCGGTCCAGACGCGGCCGGAAGTCTCCCCCCGTCGACGCCGCGTACTCCTCTCGGCGAGCTGGAGTACCGGCGCCGACTGTGAGCACTTCCGGGATCGATCCGGGATCGATTTATCGCGTCTTAACCAGACGCGATAAATCGATCCCAGAACATCGATGGCGTGCCGCCGGACCAGCCGATAAGTGAAGACTAGGCCTGTGTGTAGTTTATTTGAAGAGGTGACAACTTGTTCAAAATTAAGAATACAGCCACAGCCTCGTTATAATTTGACCCCCTCCCCCACCTTTGAAGTTCAAAAAAGAAAACTAAAAACCCTCACGGCATCACATTTTTAGAGTTAAGACTTATTGACAATGATAACGCTTTCTGAAAACTGTGATTAAATTGTGTCAGTACTTTTTCAGATTAAAATACTTAAAATAGCTTCTTTTTGCAAAATATGCAATGTCTATTGTTCCTTTGTGTCCTTCTCTCTGCCCAAGGAAATCACATAATACCACAGAATCTGAAACATAAGCAGATTTTGGTACAGACTGTGCAAGAGGCAGTTTTTCAGGGCAGGAATAGTAAAATGTTTAAGAAATGCCATTATTTAAAAACTAGACTGAATTCTTTGTCAGTGAATTCGAGAGGGAAAATATCAGGGAGACAAAAGGGCTTGTCTACATCGTGTGGCAATGTGCATTATGAGGTGTGACTCCTAAAGTGCACTAACATGTGGCTCATTAATTGACATAGTACTATTTCAGAGAGCACTAGGGAACTTTTAGTGTGCACCAGCAGGGCCTACACGGACCAATTAATGTGCAACACGTCAGTGCTCTTTAAAAATCACAACCCCATAGTGCACATTACCCCACCTTGTACACAGGCCCAAAATATTTTTGTCTTCCAACTTTGAACTGCACCAGGCTGCTTTTCAAAAGTGGGAGGAAATTACAGCATCTGGGGAAATGATTTTATCTTTCCACATTCCTGGCTCCATTTTCCAGATGGGGTACCAAGGAACAGAGGCTAAGACCCAGATCCCCAAAGATATTTTGGTGCATAAGTCCCACTGATTTCAACTCATTTAACTCCCATTGAGAATCTGAGCTCAAATGATCTGCCAAATGTGATGTAGAAACCTTGTAGCAGAGCTGGGAAGAGAATCCTGCCCTTTGCATCCCTCTGTCCTTAAATCTACTGTTGGTTGTTGCTGAGAATCAGAGTTGGAGTGTTTATTATGTGGGCTGTGTAAGATTTCTGATACCCTAACTACTCATTTTCTTGCTTTTCAGTGCTTGGGTTTTGTAAGTGATGTGGTTGTTAGGTACCTTTATTAACTCTAAGAAAACAATGTCCAAAGATGACTGTGAAAAGTTACAAAGGGCTCTCACGAAGCTGGGTGACTGAGCAACAAAATGGCAGATGAAATTCAAAATTGATAAATGAAAAGTAATGCACATTGGTAAACCTAATCCTAACTTTACATACAGAATGATGGTGTCTAAATTAGCTGTTACCACTTAAGAAAAAGATCTTGGTGTCATCATGGATAGTTCTCTGAAAACATCCACTCAATGTGCAGCAGCAGCAGCCAAAAAAGCTAACAGAATGCTAGGAATCATTAGGAAAGGAACAGATAACACAGAAACTATCATAATGCCACTATGTAAATTCATGGTACACTCACCCCTTGAATACGGTGTGCTGTGTTGGTTGCCCGGTCTGAAAAAAGACACATTAGAATTGAAAAAGGTACAGAGAAAGGCAACAAAAATAATTAAGGGCAGTGTTTAATTTGTAGTGAAAGAAGTGTGAGGGATCAAGCAATTTTTTTACATTCACAACTGATGCAGCAAGTCCAAGCTTAGAGGTGCCAGGTCTCAACCCTGGCAAGCCCTGGCACATATTAAACACTGATTAAAGGTTTGAAACAGCTTCCATATAAGGAGAGATTAAAAACACTGGGACTGTTCAGCTTAGAAAAGAGATGAGTAAGGGGGGGATATGATAGAGGTTTATAAAATCATGAATGGTTTGGAGAAAGTGGATAGGGAAGTGTTATTTACCCCTTCGCATAACACCAGGGGTCACCCAATGAAATTAACAGGCAGCAGGTTGAAAAACAAACATAAGGAAGTACTTCTTCCCACAACACACAGTCAACGTGTGGAACTCATTGCCGGGGATGTTGTGAAACTGATTTCAAAAAGAATTAGATACGTTCATGGATGATGGGTCCAACAATGGCTATTCACCAAGTTGGTCAGGGATGCAACCCCATGCTCTGTGTGTCCCTAAACCTCTGACTGCCGGAAGCTGGGACTGGATGACAAGGAACGGATCACTTGATAATTGCCCTGTTCTGTTCATTCCTTCTGAATCATGTGATGATGGAAAGCCCTGTTTTGCCAGCCTGCTTTGACTCTGTTGTGCTTTACTGATGGGAAAATTAAACCCTTATGTGGAGTTAACTGGCATTCTTTTCCCTTCAGCCCTGGCACCCGCCCAGCCTAAGCCCTTTGCACTGCATCAAGATGACATGGATTGATCTGTGCTAAGGATTTCTTCCAAAAGTCTTTTCCTGTAGAGCAAAGCAATGAACGCAATGTGACTTCATTGAGACAAAGGATAGGCAACATCTTTGTCCTCCCAGATGTGGACCACTGCAAGCACTATAAAGGAAAGCCTTTGAAATACTATAGTGCAAGAGTAAGGACTGATTGGTACAATTATCACCAACAGCACAGTAATTGGGTAACCTCTTACTTGGATGACTGACCATTAGTTGTTTAATGGTAAAATAAATTTCACACCATTATAAATACATGCAGTAGCCCCTTGAAATTTCCTTTATTGAATTCCATGACAAAACTGCATTCCAAATACTGTACAAACATCTGCTTTGAAGCTCCGTTCCTCAGAGAAGTGGGATTGGCTGCTCTCTCTTTCAGCTAAAACATTCAACAGAAAGATTCCTCCCTTCTTCCTCCCAATGAAGAATTCTGACTTTTGACTTACAACATGTACAGTTTTCTGTAACGATGGTGTGTGTGTGTGTTTCCTAGCTTGAATGTGGCTCCTCAAGCATATTCTCTTGTCTAGGGCATAAGGTAGAGTAAAATAGTTTACGCGTGTACAAGCCACTAGTTTATAAGCATCTTTGTATTCACCTTTAGAGTCGTCATCTTCCCCCCACCTCCCTTCCTTTTCTTAATGATATCTTAGGGCAGACAGCATTGTTAATGGTCAGAACAGGGGACTAAGAGACAGGGCTCCTGGGTTTTGTATCGAGCGCCTCCAGTGAGTCTTTATTAGAGATGGTGGAAATTTTTTATTCAAAAGTTTTTTGATGAAAAATGCCTTTTACATAGTAACAGTTGATAATATCTGTTTTCTTCTGAAGGATTAAAGTGTTCATTGAAAAAACAAAAAGGAAAATGAGAGAACCCCAAAATGAAAATGTATTTCATTTTAGAGATTTTTTTTTAGGATTTTTTTTTGTCAAAAACAATCAAAATGTAAAGGATTTTTAAAAATAAAAAAATAGTCTATCTAATTTTTTCATACTTTCCTCTCACCCCCAATATTTTTTCAAACAGCTGTAGTCATTATGTGACTTGAGACAAGTTGTTTCAATTCTCTGTGCCTTGTTTTACCCATCTGTGGATGGGAGAGAGGGAATACTCACCTATTTTCCAGAGTGTTGTGAGGCTTAATCAAACTGTTCGTAAGCACTTGCAGACTTCTTGATGAAAAGCACTAAGATATGTAATGTATAATTATTATTAATGTATATTGCCCATTATTTTTATCTAGGGTGGTTTTCCACTGCTTAAGAAAATTAGTCTAATCTAATGTATTGGCCAGATATAACTACTGAAGTTCCTTTGGTGGAAGTTCAGTAATGGAGTCATGTTGAGTTTTATTTGCAGCAATCTTCCTTTACAAGCTTCCCAGAAACATACAGCTTGAGCATTGCTTCTAATTGTTGGCTTCAGGCTAAAATTTTTGATCACTTTATTCCTGCTATTTTCAGTGAAATTCATTCAGTGAAAAGACTGGATAACATTTTATACTGTTTAATGCTTTATTTTTGGGCACACGAGGGATGAATGTGACCTTTTGAATTTTAGCCTAACTTTGGTAACAGGGAGCATCCTCATTCTTATTTTTTATTCATATTAATACTGCATCTATCTCTTTTGCCCTGTAGAAAGCTATTAATATTGTTCTATTAACCTCTTTCTAAGTACTAATGACCTTTCCCCTGAAAATGCAATTATTGGATGTTTTTTCACAGTAAATCTCATTTATTAAAAAGTTTTGCCTCATACACTTTGTTGGCTGCCATTTCATTTAAAAATCGTGCTTTTCATTATTTTCAAATAAGTAACTTATTTTTAGTAAAAAACCCATACATATAATGCATTGACTATTTTGAGGTTTGCTTGACACAACTGTGCCACTGACTTCATAAAGCTAGAGGGCCACAATGATGACAGAGCTTTCTACAGCCTGTCCCCCCTCAGTCACAGCTGGTCTGCTGCAGCTGGAGTAGTAAAGGCACTATAGAGAGTAACCATCCAAAGCACTGCCTCAGAGCTGGGTCCCCCTGTAGTGTCCGCCCCATGATATC
Source organism: Chrysemys picta bellii (assembly GCF_011386835.1). Taxonomy (NCBI): domain Eukaryota; kingdom Metazoa; phylum Chordata; order Testudines; family Emydidae; genus Chrysemys; species Chrysemys picta. The sequence continues at coordinate 129,388,799 of NC_088794.1, forward strand.
TGAATCCTTTGCCAGACCTGCTGCTGGGCAGCTTTCTCCGCTCCCCTTTTGGCCTATTCAAGAGACAGAAAGAGGGCCTTTTGCTTGTGGGGATAAGGGCAGCAGCTCTTTTGAGAGGGAGAATGAAAAACTATCTTATGTTGTTCTTCAAGGTGGTGGTTATGGGGAGTAAAGAAAGCTTTTTATTAGACCCCCTTTTCTTCCCACTAAGGGTAGAATAAGAAGATAATGCCCCTGTAGGACTCTTCTCTGTTCTAACCACCAGCCCCGCAAAGGAGTTTTTCATTGGCCTCCAGCGACTGCCCTAAGGGGCTGGGGGGAGAGGATAGCTTGTGGAGGGAGAGAGAATGAATACTCCGGCAGCCTTTTTCCCTGGCTATAACAGATTAGCAAAATTAAAATTAAAGAATTCTTCAAGAAGACATACTGCTGTGTGAACTATTCTAACTATTGTCATCTGGTGTCTAGATGGGGTTTGATTCTATTGTATAGAAACACTTCAGGACACAGCATCAATAACTATTTGTATGAGCAAGGTAGGTCAGAGAGGAAGAATGATCTTGTGTTTATAGCACTAGAGTGGGACTTAGAAGTTTTCGGTTCAATTTCCAGTTCTGCTACAGACCTTGGAAAATTTACTCAAGCTTTCTAAGTCTTAGTTCCCCATCTTTACAGGTCGCATAACACTTCTTTTTGTGACCCTTTGTCTTTTCTTTTTGGATTATAAACTCTTTTGAGCAGAGACTGTCTCATTATGCGAATAGATCAGGGGTTCTCAAACTTCATTGCACTGCGACCCCCTTCTGACAACTAAAATTACTTCGCAACCCCAGGAGGGGGGACCGAAGCCTGAGCCCGCCCAAGCCCCGCTCTCCCTGGTAGGGGGGCCAAAGCCCAAGCCCCACCACTCTGGGCGGGGGGGGGGCAAAGCTGAAGCTCAAGGACTTCAACCCCAGGTAGGGGGACTGCAACCTGAACCCTGCCACCCATGGCTGGAGCCCTCAGGTTTTGGCTTCAGTCCTAGGCAGTAGATTCGGGCTTCAGCTCTGGACATCAGCAAGTCTAAGCCAGCCCTGGTGACCCCATTCAAAGGGGGTCATGACCCACTTTGGGGTCCTGATGCACAGTTTGAGAACAACTGGTATAGATTGTACCTAGTGCAATAGGCTCGCAATTTGTTACTTTAATAGATGTAAGAAATGACAACACATATATAGCTACAATTTCAGCAAAAAGAATAAACTACATACAGTTATTTGCCTAAATTCAACCAGTTCAATCCTGGGAGAAGGCCACCTAGGTAGAAAGTCCACCTAGTAGCGGAAAAGGCTGTGCTGCTTTGGACCAAGGAAGTTATAGGGCCATGGGCAGGCTGGCTGGGGATGCTCTGATTCTGTGCATTATCTCAATCCCAGCTCTTATGATCTCTGTGGTGCAAACAAAAGCAGTTCCTCCTTTGTAGGGTCCATGGGTGAGGGGAAGGAAGATGAAAAGGAATGGGAGTAATTTTAACTTCCCAGAACCAATTTAATTAATCTGGCCCTTTATGGAAAAAATACCATGAGGCTGAGATTTTTCAAAGCCACCTATGGGATTTGGACATCCAATTTGTGTTAAAATATGGGTGTTTAAATCCCCTAGGCAGCTTTGAAAATGTCAGCCCAAATGGTCTGACTGAACTGAGTGCACCTGTAACAGCTATAGGGGATAAGGGTTTTCCCCTCAACCCAACTAGCTACACTACTTGCAACAGCAACAAAAGAATTTGGACACTAACATTTTACTATCTGAAACTTTGTTTGCTACTACATAGGACTTGTTTTGTTTTTTGTTTAAAAGTTCAAACATTTTTTCAAACTTTGTTTTTTCAGCAGATATTTGGACTGCACTTTTCAGAAAACCGCATCTTCTGTACATTTCCTGGCTCTGTGACTCATCAAAATGAGCTGTGTTAGTCACATCAAATTATGTGTTTCATAGAATAAAACAGGAAAAGCAATTCACTGAGTCATCGGCATAGGGAGTGTGACTGCTAAGCCGCTTACCTGACTATATAGGGAGAGGCAAGCACACAAAATGACCCAGCTCACATGTGTGACCTAGTGACAGGACATCATTTTTAATCAGGTTAATATGATCCTGTTAATATTTGTTACAAATATTTTTTTAAATAGTTCAAAATCTTTAGAGTCGAATTATCCGTCATGTGTTCCATTATCCTTTTTTCTTAGATTAGATAGATTTAGTAAGAAATCTAGATTTGATTAAATAATCTAATCAAGTTTTTTATAACATGGTCTCTCAGTGGCTGGTTATTCTGTACACTAAAGCTAGTTGACTTTTTAAAAAACAAAAATTGCAAAACCTTGACACAATTTTTCATCAACATTTAGAATGTTGAGGGAGGAAATAAACAGGGGAAAATGTTGCAAAAATTTTCACACAGAATGTTTTCCATTTTTTCCACCAACCCTACTCTCCACTTGTTAAAAGCTCGTAACTTGGAGATTTCAAAGTGAATGGTCTTTCAGGTGATGACCCACTGACAAGGTTGTGGAGATTTCTTATTACAAAGGCAGTAAATATACTTCACCAAGTTTCCTTAGCAAAATCATGGAACATCAAGTGAAGTTTCCAGTTGATTCCAACCTCTGTTTTAACTTCCTCTTTTTAGTGCAATCAAACAGAATTTTGATTTTTTTTTTACCATGAGCTGAGTGTACATACTTTTAAAATAGCATTGATGAGGCAGAAAGGTACAACAGCAAACAAACAAACACTGTAGCAATCTGGACTCAGAAATATAGAAATATGACTTGTCATTCAAAATAGCCAGACTTGCCACATGAGTTATTAACTGAGTCAGATGATGAGTCCTCAGTTAATTATATTTGTACCACTAACTACTTTTTAGCCATGATTGATTTGGTAGTGCTTTTTTTTCTTTTACTGTTGCTTAGGCTTGAAGTATCTTTATAATACATCACACCTACTTACACTGGCATATTGTTTTTGTTGCATAACACCATCTATTAATATAACCTGGCATGATGTATCATCCCATTCATTATCTAGCTCATATTTCTAAATTTTGTTTCTGACAGAGATTTGCCAAACTATTTTGTTAGAGTTAAAATGCAGGAGAATATAGTGGTTTTTTGGTGGTGGTGGTGGTGGTGGTTTTTTTTTGTTTTTTTTTTAAACTGTAGACCTATGTTCGTAGGGAAGAACCTACTTTCCACTCTTTTGGGGGTTGGTGCTAAAAAATATAGGGTGTGTCTACACTGCAATTAAATATGCGTGGCTGGCCCATGTCAGCTGACTCAGGCTTGCAGGGCTTGGGCTAAGGGGCTGTTTAATTGTGGTGTAGACCAGGGGTCGGCAACGTTCGGCACGCGGCTCACCAGGGTAAGCACCTGGCGGGCCGGGCCAGTTTTATTTACCTGCTGATGCGGCAGGTTCGGCTTATCGCGGCCCCCACCGGCTGCGGTTCGCCGTCCCGGGCCAATGTGGGTGGCGAGAAGCGGCGCGGGCGAGCGATGTGCTGGCCATGGCTTCTCGCCGCCCCCATTGGCCTGGGACGGCGAACCGCAGCCAGTGGGGGCCGCGATCGGCCGAACCTGCCGCATCAGCAGGTAAATAAAACTGGCCCGGTCCGCCAGGGTGCTTACCCTGGTGAGCCGCGTGCCGAACGTTGCCGACCCCTGGTGTAGACGAACAGGTTCAGGCTGGAGTACAAAGTCTAGGACCCTCCCATCTTGCAGGGTCCTAGAGCCTGGGCTTCAGCCTCAGCCCAAACATCTACGCTTCAATTAATCCGCCCCTTACCCGAGCCCTGCAAGCCTGAGTCAGCTGGCACTGGCCAGCCATGGGTTTTTAACTGCAGTGTAGACATACCCATAGGCACAATTATCTTTCATCCTAATTCTGATAAACAGAAACAGGCACTGGAGGGGTAAGGATGGACATTATTTTAGCCACGTAGCAGCTGGCTAACTGCTGCTGCTGCATCTGCAAATCCAGCTCTGCTATTTAAAGAGCTGTTGTTTTACTCTTTGCCACTGTACAATGTCAAAATAACCTAGAAACAGGCCAATCTATCTCCAAATAGAGGCTGGAGATTAGAACTGCTGATACAGAAGGTCACTGAGCACTTTACTCTCTTGCAGGCTGGGATTAGGTGCCAAAGTCCCAGTTTTGGCTCCATTGCAATCCTCAAAACTCTCACCAAACCCTGTAGGAACCTAAATTTCTTCCTCTGGGCATGCACACTCAGATTTTATGGATTGCAGTGATGTTCCTCAGATTTTTCTAGACACTCAGCATTGCAATGCCTAAGCCTGCATGCCCGGGCTTCTTTAAGAGGTCTCAGGTTGGGCCCCCCCACGAACGGAGTCTCCCAAAACTCTAGTCACTTTTGAAAACCTGGATTATGGTGCTGTCTCTCTGGTTTTCTGTTGCCAAATCTCATTTAAAAAAAAGTTAAAATTGCATCAAACATTTCCCTATTTCCACTCTTTCATGTAGGCAACTGTTGTAGTTGCCACAGAGATGTTTATTTCGTCACCAATTTGAGGGCAGATGGTTCACACAGAAAAATACATGAGACTTTCTGATTGTTATAGATTATTGAATAAGCATATACAAAGAATTATTTGATTATTGAGTTTTCTTTTTTTTTTATTATTTCTTTTCAATAGAAAGATTTTGCCTTAGATCCTTTATATTGTACATGCAGGCAGACTTCCTGCTCTCGGACACAAAAGGCTAAATTCAGCCGTGGTATAAATGGGTACAATGCTATTGATTTCCCTGCACTTGCTCCCACTTATACCAGAACTGTATCCAGAGTGTTTCTCTGGAGGATCCAAGGATGGTGAATCATAACAGCAGATAGAAAACGTCACCCTGCCCCTGAGAGACAAAACATGGCCAACTGAAACAGAGACTCTACCACAGACTGAGAAGCAACTCCTACGCATCTAACAGAAGCAGAGAGAGAACTGAAGCCAGAGGCTCTTCCAGTGAACCTGATCCTGAATCTCTTCTCCCTTTTCAGCACTAAACTGCATTGTCTTAATCTGGGACTATGATTTATCTGTGAAATTCCTAGTGGGTGGCAGAGGTGGGAAAGGGAGCTACTCAAAGCTCCCCAGAGCTGCAGGCTGAGGTAAATAGTGTGTCATAACACATTTATCAAATGATAACGGAAACCATATAAATATATACAAGAGGGAGGAGGGAACCCATTCCCCACTGGGAAGTTACTGAACATTTTGACCAGTTTAAAAAAGTGTGTGTGTCTGTGTTTGCAGTGGCAGGGGGTGGGGGTGGGTGGGAGGATTTCACTGGTTTCACCTCTGCAATAAATCATTAGTCTGGGAAGCCTGAGCAGACAACTGAAATGGATGATCCCATTATGGATCAAGGTGGTGGTATTCTTGTCCTGGTGAGTTTGCGAGAGACCACCCAAGCACTGTGGGACAGGGATGAGACTGTCAGTTCTGCCTGTGGAGCTTTGAAAGGATCAATCTGCAGCCTCTGACATGGTGGGAAGGGGAATAAAATAATTAATGGTGCTTCTCGAATAGCGGCATGACATCAGTCATTTGTCTGAACAAATCCCTCCATCAGGCTCATTTGGATTCTGATATTTTTCTTTCCCCTTTCATGGATTGTCAATGTAGCTAAAGAAGTAATGCAAAGTGAGGTAAAATATCTTTTGAAGGTGTGCAATAGTTATGCATATATTGGAACTATGTTGACATTTACAACAAATTCTAAGAGGATAAAATATAAATGCCATATCATTTAAATGTTATAAGTATATGCCACTCTGTTTACAATGTAAGGGCCAGATTTGAAACTCTCACTGACAATGAGTAGTATCTTACTTCATAAGTAGCCTCATTGAAATCAGTGGGGACTACTCATGGAATAACATACTACTTAACATGAATATGGCTTTCGGAATCTGGCCTCATATCGCAAGATAATACAGAGATACACAGGGTTTCAGAGAGAATGGAATAGTGTTAATTATCTACCTAAATACATGCCTGAGTCCAGATTTCCAACAATATGTGTGTGGAGAGGGGAGAGGGAGAGAATTTTGGATTCAGCTTCTTTCAAAGAAAATGATACTGGGGTGCAGTTGGGTACATAACATACTGCAGTAATTCCTGAAGCCTTGCCAGTCCACTTCTGTTGATACAGTGTATGAATTTGGGAGTATGTGGGGGTTCCTTCCATTAAACATTATAAAGAAAGCAGATCAGAATTTCTTATCAAAGTTTTTGTCATTAAAAATGACCTTTTCTTAAATAAAACCAAAACTTCAGGAAAAAATTGTCAACACTATTGACATTTTCCATCTTTTGTGAAATTTTCTATTATATGTTTAATAAAAAATTGTTTTTTTTAATTTTGTTGTTTACCAAAAGCTGAATTTCCTTGCAGAAAACTGGGATTTTCAGTAAGTCAAATATGATTTTAAAATCAATTTCAGTAAACATGTTGGTAAGAAATATCACAGCAAATGTTGGAGGCACTGGAAAAGAGGCCCATTCTGAACCCTCAGAGACACTGAAATTTTTCATGAAATAATTTTCCCATTCTTTGATCACCACCTAATTGTAATAATCTTACAACATTCTAGACCAGATGCTGGAGCTCAGCTCTGAGGTCAGAGGTAAAGGATTTGTGCAAAAGTGGCTGTAACCGGGAGCCACTGAATCAGTTGGTCTGTAAGGCAAGATCAGGGCCGGCTCCAGGCACCAGCTTACCAAGCAGGTGCTTCGGGCGGCCACTTCGGAGAGGGGCGGCACGTCCAGCTGTTCAGCGTCAATTCGGCGGACGGTCCCTCACTCCTGCTCGGAGCGAAGGACCTCCCGCCGAATTGCTGCCGCAGATCGCGATCGTGGCTTTTTTTGTTTGTTTGGCTGCTTGGGGCAGCCAAAACCCTGGAGCAGGCCCTGGGCAAGATAGAGCATCTTCAGGACACAGGAAGTGGTGCTGATGATTCTGTAAGTGGCTCTTTTCCCCCATAACCAATGTCCCTGAATGGTGCTAAAGGGACCTTGTGTTCCTAGAAATGGAGTCTTTTGGACAATGCATGAAAGTGAGATGCTGATCATTAAAGGTCTCATATCACATTCCTTAAGAATAGAGATGTTAAGGGCAGTATTCAGGCCAAATTTCAACTTGGGTACTTAATATTGTGCCTAAATCTCCCATGATGTTTCAATTAGATGCAGTATTCTTCATTTATTGCCTTAAATTGCAGTGCAGTGTTGCTGTTCATATTGCTGAACATGTGTGGTGTTTCACCTCAGAGAATGTTGCATTTTAATTGTGGGTGAAGAGATCCTTTTATGTAGTTTAAGGAGAAATTCTTATCCCTGATGCAGAGGTTGAATAACTGGGGATTATGGAGGGGTCCAAGGCTAATAAATAAATAAAGATATCCTATCTCCTATAACGGACCTTGAAAGGTCATTGAGTCCAGCCCCCTGCCTTCACTAGCAGGACCAAGTACTGATTTTGCCCCAGATCCCTAAGTGGCCCCCTCAAGGATTGAATTTACAGCCCTAGGTTTAGCAGGCCAATGCTCAAACCACTGAGCTATCCCTTCCCATTTCAGATTTAGGCTGAGACAGAATAGAAAGAATACTTCTCTTCCCAAGGGTTTAGGGCATCCAAACAATCTGTCCACAATTAATATTCTAAACCATTGGCTATAGTAGCAACTGTGACCTTTCCATGGGATTTGTAGCCAATGGACCTGCCCCTGCTACAGCCCCAGCCTGCCCAAAGCAACTTGCTATGTTCCTAGCATGCTCCTGTGGATTGAGTTACATGTATCCTTGTTTGTGGCTGCTCCATGGCCTGGCAAATCCATGCAGCCTACCCATGGCCTGTCCACAGCTGAGAGGGTTCTCCCTAATTTCATAGTTGAATGTCATCATATCAATGGCTATAGTTGCTCAAATACTGTAGTGATGAGCACTATAGAAATGGCAGATGATATTGTTGCTGAAGCTCATAAGGGAAATGTCTTGGGGATAATTTACAAGGAGGTGTATGGGACTGTACCATCCCAGAATAGGGGAGAGGGACTCTGTCAACCCTGCCTTGCAACCTGGGGTGCTTTACAATGCCTTGCAATAGTAGCTCCCACCTGAGACACTCACAAACAGCCTTCCAGCATGCAAGCCACATCCTGAGTGTCTGTGTGTAACTGCAAACTGCCAGCTGCACCCTAGCTCTCACCAGTTCTGGTTATATTTCAGGGTGACCCCAACATATCCCCAGTCCCGGATCTTCCCCTAGAAATGTATGTCCTGCCCAGCCTTCTCAATAATACAAATATATTAACTCTGTTATTCCTTTAAGGGACTAATATGCCAGTTTATTATTTTAAATAGAGTACCCTGCCACTCCAATTTAAACACACCGGATTAGATAAAACAGTAAAACAAGTGTATTAGCTATAAAGAGAGAGATTTTAAGTGAGTATAAGTAATGAGGCATAAAATTCAGAAATGTTTACAAGAAACATAAAGATAAAACATTTACTAGTATTTACTTAAGAAACTGTCTTAGTTGCAAAACAAACTTTCTCACCACATGGTCCAACATATTATTGTCTCTGTACAAACTCTCAGGTAAGGACTCCTCCCCCAGAGTAACAAGAAGGGTTTCTACAGGTATGTTAGCAACAAGAAGGTGGTCAGGGAAAGTATGGGCCCCTTACTGAATGGGAGAGGCAACCTAGTGACAGAGGATGTGGAAAAAGCTAATGTACTCAATGCTTTTTTTTGCCTCTGTCTTCACAAACAAGGTCAGCTCCCAGACTACTGCACTGGGCAGCACAATATGGGGAGGAGGTGACCAGCCCTCTGTGGAGAAAGAAGTGGTTCAGGACAATTTAGAAAAGCTGGACGAGCACAAGTCCATGGGGCCGGATGCAGTGCATCTGAGCGTGCTAAAGGAGTTGGCTGATGTGATTGCAGAGCCATTGGCCATTATCTTTGAAAACTCATGGTGATCGGGGCAGGTCCTAGATGACTGGAAAAAGCTAATTTAGTGCCCATCTTTAAAAAAGGGAAGGAGGAGGATCTGGGGAACTACAGGCCTGTCAGCCTCACCTCAGTCCTTGGAAAAATCATGGAGCAAGTCCTCAAGGAATCAATTTTGAAGCACTTCAAGGAGAGGAAAGTGATCAGGAACAGTCAGCATGGATTCACCAAGGGCAAGTCATGCCTGACTAACCTAATTGCCTTCTATGATGAGATAACTGGATCTGTGTATGAGGGGAAAGCAGTGGACATGTTATTCCTTGACTTTAGCAAAGCTTTTGATACGATCTCCCACAGTATTCTTGCCAGCAAGTTAAAGAACATGGGCTGGATGAATGGACTATAAGATGGATAGAAAGCTGGCTAGATCATCGGGGTCAGCGGGTAGTGATCAATGACTCCATGTGTAGTTGGCAGCTGATATCAAGCGGAGTGCCCCAAGGGTTTGTCCTGAGGCCGGTTTTGTTCAATATCTTCATGAATGATCTGGAGGATGGCGTGGATTGCACCCTCAGCAAGTTTGCAGATGACACTAAACTGGGAGGAGTGATAGATACACTGGAGGGTAGGGATGGGATACAGAGGGACCTAGACAAATTAGAGGATTGGGCCAAAAGAAATCTGATGAGCTTCAACAAGGACAAGTGCAGAGTCCTGCACTTAGGATGGAAGAATCCCATGCACTGCTACAGACTAGGGACTGAGTGGCTAGGCAGCAGTTTTGCAGAAAAGACCTAGGGGTTACAATGGACGAGAAGCTGGATATGAGTCAACAGTGTGCCCTTATTGCCAAGAAGGCTAACGGCATTTTGGGCTGTATATATAGGAGCATAGCCAGCAGATCGAGAGACATGATCATTCCCCTCTATTTGGCATTGGTGAGGCCTCATCTGGAGTACTGTGTCCAGTTTTGGGCCCCACACTACAAGAAGGATGTGGAAAAAATGGAAAGAGTCCAGGGGAGGGCAACAAAAATGATTAGGGGTCTGGAGCACATGACTTATGAGGAGAGGCTGAGGGAACTGGGATTATTTAGTCTGCAGAAGAGAAGAATGAGGTGGGATTTGATAGCTGCTTTCAACTACCTGAAAAGGGGTTCCAAAGAGGATGGATCTAGACCAGGGGTAGGCAGCCTTTCAGAAGTGGTGTGCTGAGTCTTCGTTTATTCACTTTAATTTAAGGTTTCGTGTGCCAGTAATACATGTTAACGTTTTTATAAGGTCTCTCTATAAGTCTGGGGTGTGTGTGGAGGTGCAGGGCAGAAGGCTGGGTGTGTGTGTGGGGGGGTTCAGGGCAGAGGGCTGGGGTGTGTGTGGAGGTGCAGGGCAGAAGGCTGGGTGTTGGGGGACTCAAGGTCAGGGCAGAGGGCTGGGGGGATGTGAGGGTGCAGGGCAGAAGGCTGGGTGTTGGGGGGACTCGAGGTCAGGGCAGAGGGCTGGGGGTGTGTGGAGGTGCAGGGCAGAAGGCTGGGGGGGTGTGAGGGTGCAGGGCAGAGGGCGGGGGGGTTGTGGGGGTGCAGGGCAGAAGGCTGGGTGTGGGGGGGAGTTCAGGGCAGAGGGCTGGGTGTTGGGGGGAGGTCAGGGCAGAGGGCTGGGGAGTGTGGGGGTGCAGGGCAGAAGGCTGCGTGTTGGGGGCGACTCGAGGTCAGGGCAGAGAGCTGGGGGTGTGTGGATGTGCAGGGCAGAAGGCTGGGTGTTGGGGGCAACTCGAGGTCAGGGCAGAGGGCTGGGGGGTGTGGGGGTGCAGGGCAGACGGCTGGGGTGTTCGGCTCGTGGGGGTGCTCCCAGCCCCCTGCCATGAGCCGCTCGGGGCAGGGGGCTGGGAGGGGTATGCTCTGTTCCACCCCCTTCCCCAAGGCCCGTCCCTACCTCTCGCTGCCTCCTCTACGAAGCAGCGAGCACGCTGCCGCTCAGCTCTGCTCCACTCCGCTCCCCCTCCCCCTTGCAAGGGCCATCGCTGGCAGGGAGAGGGAGGAGGAGGAGGGGCCGGAATGCACCATGCTGGGGGACGAAGCGGGGGAGGGGGGAAGCTTGGCTGCCGCAGGACCAAGCTTCTGCCTCCTGCCCCCGCAGGGGAGAGCAGTGGGCGGGGGGGCTGAGTGGGGCGGGGGGCCGGGACCCCTCCCCCACCGCTCTCCCCTGCGGAGGCAGGAGGCAGAAGCTTGGTCCTGCGGCAGCCAAGCTTCCCTCCTCCCCCGCTTCTTCCCCCAGCGTGGTGCTTTCCGGCCCCTCCGCCCCTCCTCCTCCTCCTCTCACCGGGCAGGCAGTGTGCCACTCAAAATTGGCTCGCATGCCGTGTTTGGCACACATGCCGTAGATTGCCGACCCCTGATCTAGACTGTTCTCAGTGGTGGCAGATGACAGAACAAGGAGTAATGGTCTCAAGTTGCAGTGGGGGAGGTTTAGGTTGGATATTAGGAAAAACTATCCCACTGGGAGGGTGGTGAAACACTGGAATGCGTTACCTAGGGAGGGGGTGGAATCTCCTTCCTTAGAAGTTTTTAAGGTCAGGCTTGACAAAGGCTGGGATGATTTAGTTGGGGATCGGTCCTGCTTTGAGCAGGGGGTTGGACTAGAAGACCTCCTGAGGTCCCTTCCAACCCTGATATTCTATTATTCTATGATCTCAGTTGTGGTGACCCTGATGGGCAAGGAAAAAGAGAGGGATGCCTTGGAGGGTTTGTCCCTCCTTTCTATCCTTTCAATCCCTCTCTTGAAAAACATTTCCAGCTGAGACGCAGGAGATAGAGTCTATGTGAAAAAAGGAAACTCCATGCTGTTTCTTTGCTAATATGTAGATTTTTGTCCCTGTCCCCTTCCTTGCCAAAGAATGGCCACTTAGCAGTTAATGGTCCATCAGCCTTATTGACCCCTGGCTGAGATGTCAGCTTGCCCTTTGTCTCTGAGGAACTGGTTTGGCCACTCTCCAGACTTGTCTGGGAAACATACTTCAGTCATTATTTCAGCTTATGGTCATAACATCACATATAGTGTTGCTATATGCATTGTGCCATGATATTATTGATCAGCAAGTTATGAGTTTTTAAATGACACCTCACAAGGCAAACCTTCTACAAATACTACACCGCTACCTCGATATAACGCGACCCGATAAAACACGAATTCGGATATAACGCGGTAAAGCAGTGCTCCGGGAGGGTGGGGCTGCACACTCCAGTGGATCAAAACAAGTTCAATATAACGCGGTTTCACCTAGAAGGCAGTAAGATTTTTTGGCTCCCGAGGACAGCGTTATATTGAGGTAGAGGTGTATTACAATAGTGTGTAGGGTGTGAACACAAGGGTATAGTCTGTCACAGTGTATTATTACTAATATGTATCATATACATTGTATATATGTGCCATAACATATGTCTGTACACAGGGGCAAATTATGCCCCTGCCTCTAAGGCCCTGGCAATGGTACCAGTGGGTTCTACTGTGCAAGAAGAAAGAGGGCAGGTTTTGGGTGTAGGAGGTGCTCCATGTGCCAGCATGAGGGATTCATTGATGAACCAGGGGCAGGCTGAGAGCAGTGACAGAGGATTCACTGCTACCTGGATACTCCCATTTTTTCTGATCACCCATGTAAAGGCCAGCAGAGGCCATTCCGGCCATTGGATTGCAGTAATCTTCATAGAGGATTCCTCCTGCCACCTCCACCCATGCCTCTGCTCAGCACCTACCCAGCAATCAGGATTTGCCCAACTCTGAATACAGTATGAACATCCTGAATACATGAAATGCATGCCTGATATTTCTGGATAGTGTCATGCAAGAGCCAGAAGAAACTGTTTGTTGTTAATAATAGCATTGGATTTAAATCCTGTGTGGAGCACTGCAAGGATTTTTATACACATGGGAGGAGACAGGTTTCCCTGCCCCAAATCGCTTACAGTCTAAGACCCTTATCCTACAGTCATTTATGCAGGTGCTTAACTTTTCACCTGTGAGTTGTCCTGTTGCATTCAACATCCAGATGCAGTGAAACAGACACAACTGTTCTGGGGAGTGGGGGTGTGGGGATTATGAATGATGGGAGGAGGGGGCTGTGTGAACAAGTGTGATTCAAGCAGGGATTTGAAAGAGGAGAGGGAGGGTGACTGGCAGATGAGACCAAGGCAGCTATTCAGATTTGATATTGAATCACTGTTTATTGACATGGATGTGACATTAATGGAAAGGATTTGGGGAGAGTAGTTACAAGCTAATAGGTTTGTTCTCTCTCAAAGCATCCTGCATGCAGGGAATAACATGTAGACTTTGGATATAATAACTTAAAGTGACATCTTTTGGTTTCAAAGAGAATTCACGGTTAGAAATGAGGATTGCCACAATCACCTGTTTTCTTTTATTTCCCCCTTGAAAATTTATTTCTGGAAGTCGTTAAAATTCAGATCCCATCGTTTATAACAAATGATGTGAAGTGTTAGGTACAGTACTTGGAGTATATGTTTGTTAAAATGAAGGAAGAGACCCTTCCAACACTTTGGGATTTTCTGAATGATTTACATCTGGTGCTAAAGTTCATAAATGAAACGTGGGGGAACCAGATGCTTCATTTCTTGACTGCATCGTGTCTGCACATACTGATGGTGAATTGAAAACAGGACTGTCTCATAAATCAACAAAATCTATTTTTGTACTCTAGATTTCCATTCCGAACATCCATATAACACCCAAACAAATGTGGTAAAATTGGTTCCTTGAGAAACTCTTTATGTTTAGTAACAGTGTGGACATGTTAATAAAAAAGAGAGGGAAAAAAAGAACCAGTCCTTGGAATAAAAAAGCTCAGAATGAATGACTGTTCCTGGAGATCAATACAGAAGGCATTGCACTTAGCAAAACCGATGGAGGGACTGAATGGAATCACTAGGCAGGTTCTAGGATTTGCTAAAAGGGCTGAGATAGGTAAAGTAAGGAAATAATAGCTTGAGATTTCACAGCACTGGGCTTTGGAAAAGGGCTTAAAGGACAAATTCTGCCCTCCCATTACAGATAGGGATAACTTAGGGCAAAATCTGACCCTAAGTTTGGGTGTGGAGTTGGAGGATCACCCACGTATATGCTTATGGAGATAAACTTTGTTCATTTGTTCATCTATACTTTGAGACAATGGCCTTTGCTTGCTGTACTATGGGCTCAATGTTGCAGTCCTTTCTGAGCAAAATCTCCAGTTAACTGCCATACATAGGAGTTTTGCCCAAGTAAGGACAGCAGGATTGGACCTGATTTTATTTAGAGTCTGTTATTGGTTTCTGATCAAAGTATTAACCAAAACATCTCATACATGCCAATGGGTTTCTTTACATTTCTTCCTCTAGTTAATAGCCCCAATCTCACCCCTCCAAGTCCAAAATATACTGTGTCAAAAATTTCTAATATCATATGTGAAATATACCTAAAATGCCTTTGAATTTTTTTTATTTGAAATACCTTGTGAGGAAGGGCAAGAATGACAGTAATAAGATTAGACAGTTATTTGTTAAAGGATGTGCAGGTCTTAATGGTTCTGTTAACGATTTCAAACAGATATTTTTCTTTACATCCGCCCTACATATTGAGTGTAGGTGGGGTGGCAGATGTGAGTCTTTAATAGGGATTTGAATGAGGTGAGTAAGTTGGCTCGAAGAAGGTGTCCCAAACATAAGGAATGGCATGGAAAAAATTCCAACATTTGTGAGGGTATCAAGGCTGACATTGCTGGTGGAGCAGAGAGATTGATGCATGAGAGGGGGTGGGCAAGGAGGTGAAGCCAAGGAGTAGACAGACAGACTGCTTTAAGGTACAGTCTATTTAACTAGATGCTTCTCTGACGGCCCAATTTTTCTCCCATTGAATCAATGGAAGTTTTGTCTTTGATTTCATTCAGAGTTGGATCAAGCCTTTCCTGGGTGATTTCCCCCCCCCCCCATACAATGAACTTCACACCCTCTTTCACATTAAGAGGGAGTTACTATAAGCAATAGAACTGTTCTCTATTCCTCTTAGTTCAAAATATGTCCCTAACTAATACAATTTGCTATATGTCATAAAACACAAAGGAAAGCACTTTTCATGCCAAATATCAGAAAAGTGCTCTCTTTTCTCAACTGCACAAGTAACAGAAATGATGCATTCATTTTAAATTCCATTCATGTAAGCCCTAATAAAAGCTATTATAAAATACAATTGTGTGGAGACAAAAAGAGAGATAATATCACTATAGCTCAATATAAAATTTAAGTAATTAAGACATGAAAACTATTACGCAATTTACTATGAATGCAACATGAATAATAACATGTTTAACCATTTCGCTTCTGGTTTATTTTTCTTACAGTGCTTTTTGAAAATGTTTGAGGTACACATATTGCTAATGGTCTAAATTCCATATTATTTCAGGACATGAGCAGGACATTGCAGTGAAAATTAAGCTAGTTAGGTTTTTTCAGGGTAAGTCGTGTATGTATTTTTAGACATGGATGCATATATGGCACTATGCCACGCACTGGATTCTATTTGGAAAAAGTCATTTTTGCATGATTTGGGTAATGGCTATAAATAACACTGCACCTACATTATGTACTGGGAGTAGAGTCGGTAGTATTTCAGCAGTGCAAGCCTAGCAGCTGCAGAATAGTCGTGCGTTCCCCTGCAGACAGACTGATGGAGCCAAAGATGAAAACAGCAGAAAGAAAAGTGCTGTTTTTAAAGTGTATCTTAATCTCTACATGTTTCTTTCACAGTGTCAGACAGAATATGTGTATCCTCTTCTCCAGCTAGCTTCAGCAACCCCACTATGAATGGTTGTGGGGCATCTTAGTCCTCCGGGACAGGAGTTCCTAGCTCCTGCTTTTCTCCTAGACCACTGAATGTTATAGTTCTGTCTCTCTGGAGTGGATATTCTTGCCTCAGATGCTGACGTATACAATGCAGTCACATGCATGTATTGTACTGCTTACCAACACTTAGCAACATCTGCTCTATGATCTAACACTTCTATTTTTCACATCATGAATTTTTTTTACTTTCATGCTCAGACCCAGAGCAACTTGTTTGCTTCATTTCAGATGTCAGGCTGTGTCTGTGCCTTCGACTGGAATACATTATCCCAGGCAGCAGGAACTGGTACTGTAATTGGTATTGGTGATTCAGTAGGTGGCACTCTTCTCTTTAAATCAGTACGAGACCAATGCCCCAGCATAGAATAGGTTACAATAGTAGCCTCCAAAGGGGCTACACTGCAGCCCCAGCTTGCACACACTGAGAAGCTGCTGTATACCAATGACTGCTGCTCCTCTATATCTGTGCGGGTTTTGGGCCACTCTCCTCTTACCCACCCTAATGGCATCCTCCATACCTGTCACATGCAGAGGACAAAAGCAGGACTTAAGTGGAGTGGATGGGCTTTGATGAGCCCCTCTGCCTTGGGTTACTTTCAAATTCTGCCCATGGTTGCACATAACTTGCATTGAGCATCAGAGGACAGATGCCCTAAGTGGTAGAGATTAGTATTTCCTGGTATTACTATGCTTTGCACCTGCAATTTCCAAAACAACATAATGAACAAATGGTTCAAGCTGAGTGGTCCTAGGTATAATGTTCACGTAATGAAGCAATAAGGTTTTGTAGTTAAAGAACAGGTTTATGGGGCAGGAGCCCTAGCTCTTGATCCTGGCTCTGACAGTGCAATCTTAGGCTTGTCTCTTAGGTCAACGTTTTCAAGTATCCACTAATCTTGGGAAGCTTGAAGAAACTTGGACCAGATTCCCAGATGCTGAGCACCCACAACTCCATCTGAGGTCTGTGGGAGTGAGGGTGCTCAGAATTTCAGAAAATCAGGTCCTAGGGTGTCTCAAGCTGTGCACCTAAATTTAGAAACTATTGGCTTAAATTCCTCTCTGCCTCAGTTTCCCTGTCTATAAAATGGGGAGCATAATATTTACTTGTTTTGAAAGACAGGTGTATTGTGAAGCTTGCATATGTTTGTAAAGCGCTTTGACAATCTTGAAGGAAAAGCGCTATATTAATGTTGAGCATTATAATTATAATGGGGGAAATTGCTTTATGGAGTCAAACTCTTAGATTGTTCAGGATCGTTGGGACAGAGACTGTATCTTCATTTGTTTTTCTCTAGCTCCTTGCACAATGGGCCCTGATCCTACTTGGGCACTATAATTATTAAATAATACTAATAATATTATGACTATTCACCAATTTATGTTCCTAGGTTACAAATGAGCCAGGCAGTCGTCATAACTTATAGATGACACTACTGAGGCTGGAAGGCAAAAATTAGGCCTATCAAGTTTTGGTTTTGCAATTAGTAATGCTCATCATGAAATTGCAACTGCTATGCTTGTCTGTTAGCAGAGTATGGCCAGCTCTGCTCACATGTGTAATCTAGTTGAAGTCAGCATCACGACTGATATGACAGGGTTGGGGCCACCTGCTTTAGCTGACAGTAAATTGTTTGAACAAAA